>NC_056731.1:937222990-937522990 GCF_019279795.1 Protopterus annectens | reverse complement strand
TTTCTGAATGCCCAAATACAGAAGAATCTCTTCCCAAAAAGACAAAACAAGACATTTGCCTTCTTGCATTTGCTTGCATCACTAATTATTCATGTGTGCATCTGGCTATCGTCTGTTTGTGAGTATGTGTCTGCGCAAATATGCGAGTGTGCTAGCATGCAACTGTGTGATTGCATATGCAGCAAACGTAAATAAAACGAAATACCACATTTTTTTTGTATTTTATGGCATTGTTTGTGGTTTACAATATAAAGCAAAGTAGCACACTCATAAGACTAAAAGGGTCGTTATTTCTATCAGCTAATGTTTGACAGCATAACACTTATATATACATCTATGTATTGGGGGCAGAGTGCTCACCAACACTTGCAATTAATTTGGTTGGCTAACATAGCTTCTGCTCTATATCCAATAGACAAACTAAGCAATCAACTCAAATACTACTTCCGATACAAAGCGCTCACTAGTGCTTACAAATGAGTCTGGTCAGCTGAACTACTGAAACAGGGAAAAACTAAACAAATTTAAAAAATCTACACCCAAAGGTGAAATCTTTAAATAAAGTTAAGACGAGTCTTTTCCTACTTTGGAAAATGAAAACGTAAATGTCAAAAAATGTGCGTTCTAACTAAGAAGGGAGCAGGAGGCAGGAAAAGGATGATGATGTCATATTAGCTTGTAGGAAGTACTGCTTGAGGGAAGAGACAGCGGGAAGCCCTACTGAACTAAAATAATAAAATACACAGAAAATGGATTGATACATGTAGACAGCAAGATTTATGCACGACTTTCACAGCATTGACTTGGCTGTTATAAAACAAAATGTTGTCAGAACAAGGCATTTTTAATACTCTCCATTTAAGTACTGTCTGGCCAGTACCCCCTGCCCCAATAAGTTACCACCTACAACTGAGGGAAAGACCATGAGGGGGGACATAACTCACTCCTAATGACTGCTGGTTTCGGCCACCCATAATATCACAGTAATGTATGACTATTTTCACTCATTTGTAGCAGATTTTCAATTTAGCTACTATGCCGAGCTACTGATTTAAAACTAAATACCAGCATAGTAGCTAAAGTGAAAAATGGAGCACTAGAAGTAAACCAACATGAACGCATGGGGGGTGGGGGTGGGGGGTGCATAATAATTAATGACCAGATTCTTTTTTTTTTTTTTTTGAAGCACACCTTTCAACCTCTTTCAGTAAGAAATCTGGACAAAACTAGGGACCATTTTTTAAATATTGCTTGTACAAACTTTGAAAGTTGATAAAATAAGTTTTGCCCTAGCAGTGATATTCAGAAGGATATGAAGTCTGCAGTGCAAATAACTGTCATTATTTTCTAACTTCAGCCTTGGCCACTAATTCGCCAAAAAAAACACAACTCTATGAAAAATGAACCAAAAATATGGACATTTTGTGGAAATATGTACAGTTGTCAGGTATGTTTGGGAGCCTATTTGCTAACAGGCTTTTCCAAGCATAGTCTGAGAATAGCAAACCTGTGAAATGAGACCATCTTACCTTACTCAGGAATTTGGCAGGCTCGGAGGTGAAAATTGGCCGCTGAAGTGAGTCACATTTTTTTTCAAGAAAAACAAATCTACGTTGCAGTTGCTTCTTCCCAGACCGTGACTGTGGCAATACTCCCCTGTTTTGTAAACCAATCAGCATGATAAATAATGGGATCCAGTAATAAATTCTGCAAAAGCCAGAAAAAGAAAGGGAATATCTACTGTTGGACCCTCTATTTATTTGGACAGAACAGAGCAATATTGAGTCAGGGGGTGGAAATGTTAAGTAAGTTGTGACTTCCACTGGCTGCTGCCACTTACTTGAAGAAAAGCATACTAAATCAGCTTGCTGTTGGGAGGAAAATACAGGGTGCACTGCAAGCTGATTTTCTCAGAAAAGTCAAACATGAACACCATGAAACTCCATGCTGAAACTTAAGTTGACAAGGTAACCGACAATTTTCAAGAGTGGAGCTAAAATATGACTGCAAAGTTACTTGTGCTTGTAGAAGGCACCCAGGTGTTGCATGCAATTTCTACTGTCTCACAGCGCGCTTGGAGGTAAGCAGAGGTGCCATGAGACAGTAGTCAGAGTTAAGTTAAAGTAGAGATACTGTCTGTAGGGATGAAGGACAGAATTTTGGATGTGTCAGACAAGCTGCTTTAAAGTTTATTACTTGAAATGGGTCCAATTGTGATTTTTGCGTGCTGATGTTTATGCCTGAGGTAGGGGCTAGAAGAAGCAAATAATGCTTGGCTTGGGTGAGTAGATGCCTGATTGGAGCGGTGAGAAGCCAAATGTCCAGTTAAGGACACACATGGGAGTCCTGAAGTTTCAAATGAGCTGCGACTATTGTCATGCATTTGGTGAACACCGTGGGGGCTGTGGTGAGACCAAAGGGGAAGACTCTGAACTGGAAGTGACTGGCTCCCAGCTTGAAGTGGAGATACCTTCTGGAGCATCTCTTCATTTTGATATGACAGTATGCATCCTTCAGGTCTATCGAGTACATCCAGTCGTCCATTTGCAATAGAGGTAGAATAGACTAGACTGTGACCATCCTGAATTATGAGTTTTTTACTGACTTGTTCAGGAATGTCAGGTCCAATACTGGCTTCAGATCCCATGTCTTTTTTGGTACTGAAAAGAATCTTGAGTAAAGCCCTGATCCGGTCTGATCTAATGGAACCTTCTGGATGATTCACTTGTCCAGCAGCTTTGCAATCTGCAAAGCTGCTAATTCCCTCTGATTGGGTGGAACATCAGGGGGGGATCTACTTGTCTGGGATGTTTTAAAAAAGGGAATGGAATAGCCTCTGGATATAATCCATTACACCCACTGATTGTTTGTGATGGCTTTCCAGGCTATCGGGTGCAAGGTTAAGCACCCCCGACGGCCTTCAGAGAGGGGCAGCCCCACAGGAGCACCCAAGATGTGGATGAGGTGGACTTGAAAGCCTCCAAGAACACAGTTTCCTCCAGGATAGAGTTTTGGGCAAACCAACCACCTTTGTGGTACAAGACTTCTAAGATGTCTCCAAAGGAGACATCCTCAGGTGGACATCTCGAGGACACTTCCCCTTCCTCAAAATCAGTGTCTTCTGTGACAGATTTTTGGGGAGAATCCAGGTGCCTCCCTCCTACACCTCTTCTACTGGGGTACCTCCTCAGGGTGATCTCGGAGGAAGTATCGGAAGAGACCTGAGGGTCCAAGGGTGGAATGGCTTGGATACTTTGTTGAGCCGGCTCCCCCGGAGGAGGCCGGCCTGGGGTCTCAGACACCGTAATCGAAGGAAGTAAGGGACAGATCCAAAAGCATTGGAGCAGAGATCTCCTTGCTAAATAGACACCTCTCCCCACCACCTCAAAAGCAGAAGTGAGTGGAGACAACAAAGATGTTCTACCAAGATCTGAAGCTGTCGGGGCAGAAAGCACTTGAGCCTCACCAGCCATCTGCTCCAAAGGGAAAGTCAGCATCAAGCTGTCAAACAGAGGCTCTGATGGGAAGCTATGACTCTGAAAACTTCGGACTTTAAGTTAACCTCCCTAAACAGATATTGAGACTTCGGCTCTGACTGCCACTCTGCTCTGATATGGTCAAAGTAGAGCGAGTCAGGGAAGCTGTAGGAGCCAGAGTCTGAGAAATACAGTCACTACCGGCTCTGACACCTAGACTCTTGGGGCCTACGGACCAAAGGACTCCAAAGCGAAAGGTCAGATCGGAGAAGGAGCAACAGGCCTAAAAGGAGAGAGTTGACTCACAGATCCAGTGGGAGATGGAGCTGGTAAAACCACCAATCTAGATTTGTGTCTGAAGAAATTGCCTCATAGGAGTGAGAGTTGGAGAAATAGTCACTACCAGCTCTGACACCTAGACTCTTGGGGCCTACGGACCAAAGGACTCCGAAGTGAAAGGTCAGATCGAAGAGGGAGCAACCGGCCTAAAAGGAGAGTCTCGACTCACAGATCCGGTGGGAGACGGAGCTGGTAAAACCACCAGATCTGTGTCTGAAAAAATTGCCTCATAAGCCCATCCACCTCAGATCTGGAAAGACTATGGGAAAAACTGACGGAAGATGAGTATGGTGGTCTAGAGAATGTTTTGGGGGATCTGTCTCAAACGGGAGATCTCAAGGCAGTCAGAATCAGTCCCAAAGGAGGAGTAGGGGGCTCAGGTCTGAGTTGGCAGACTTACTTGGATCAAAGGACATTGGGTCCGATGCTCTGGAAGCCTTTTTCAGAGGTTCGCTGACTGTAGAAACAGCCTTGTCTGGGGAACGTTTTCTGTGTTCATTATTCTTTTTTGCAGGGGTTTGAGCCCCTGAAGTAGACGTCATTGCTCCTGGGGTACAAGAAGGGATGAGGCCCTTCAAAATCAGCTTATTGCTGTGATGGGCCAATGCACGACGGTGGAACCCCTCACAGATGGAACAGAAGGTCTAGGGCCAAGACAAAACACACACTCTCTGAGGGCATCAGATAAAGGCATCTTGTGCCCACAGGAAGTGCACTTTTTAAAGCCTAAAGGTTTATCAGACATTTTATATATATATATATATATATATATATATATATATCTATATATATATATATATATATGCATATATATATATATATATATATATATATATATATATATATATATACACACACACACACACACACACACACACACACACAAGATATCTATAAGCCGAGATAGGAGAAAGAGAAAAAGCAACAGAAGACCAAAATAACTGACTTAACTGCAAAACTACCACTAGAAACTCTCAGCAGAGCTTGTGTGATCGGATCACAATGCTTCCTGTAGAGCGGCAAACAAGATCTGAGGTAATCAGGGGGAATGAAGCATTGTGAGTAGGGGTGGAGCTCGAGCTTTGGAGCCTAAGCTTTGGAAAGTGGCCAAGTCGGATCTGAAACCCACGGGTTGAGGAATAAATGAAAATAAGATCAAATCCACAGATTTTCCTTTCTTTCATTATCACTCATCTCCAGTAACTTCTATCTACTATCTAATTTTTCCTGGCTTCTCATTCTTCCAGTTTTTTACTGTGTTCATTGTTTTTTCTACTGTAGCAGAGATATATCACCATATTACACTGAATATGCGTTTTACCACTAGAAACATTTTACTGAGCTTTTATCAATTTTTAATACACTCTGCCAACACTTTGCTTATCTGCATTACTCTGTGTACATTTCATCTTTTTTTTTTCTTTAATTTCTGCCATTTTGCATCTTTAATTCTCAGCCAGTTGGAAAGTTTGGCCCTCTCCTCTTTCCATACAGATCTCTGGCTCAAAGTTCTGTTAGTCCTTTTCTTACTTTTTGCTACTAACAATAGTTTGCTTCCTTTTTCTTGTCATGCATGTATCCTATATTTTCCCAATCAATATGACACTTGGCGTTTGGTTTCTCCTCTTATCTTTTTTACTTTGTTTTCTTTTTTATAGGCAGGGGGGTGTCTAAATGTAGAGTGTAATTTCCATTTGTAAGCAACTGCCCTGGTCCTGCTCAGTCCATCTAGTACAATATTTTGCACTGATAGAATGCATGTGGTCTGAAGAGTCAAATTGAGCCAAGTTGCTACTTCCCAGGCCATCATGGAAAGTTTGTAAAGAGTGAAAGATCTGATACCCTGCCCCCCCCCCCCCCAACCATTAAGGTGCTGCCTGTGACAACTTGAAGAGGACTTATGGTCCAGACATGACTTAAGACTTTCAAAGCATCGATTACAGCCAGTTTCTCTGACACCAATGTTTATGTTGCTCCTGCTTGCTCCACAGACTTTGCACTTTCACCCCTTTTGATGCAGCCTCCCAAAGCAAAATCTGAAGCATCTATTGTAACCGACTGAAAAGGAGGCAAAAGGGAAAAAGGAAGACTGAGACAAGAAAGAAAAGGTCTTCCAACCATAATACCACCACTCCCACAAACCCAGCACTGGATCCTGAAAAGATAGTGTGTGTTGATGCTAAGACCAAGCTGACCTGAGGTACCACTGAATTCTTCTCATGTGAAGGCTGGCCAAGGGGAATCATGATAATCATAAAAACTATGAAATCCTATATCCTGAAAATCCCTCGGCAGATGCCACAGACTGGTTGAAAAAAGCCAAGTAAAATTATTCTGTACAGCTCTATTTTGAGCAATGGAAGAAAAGCACTTCCTAGGGAAGTATCCATAAAAGAAATTGCAGAAAAAAATTACTCTGTATGAATGTAGAGAGATAATTTCTTTAAGTTCACTTGAAACTCTAGACTGAACAGGAGCTTCTTCAGATGTTAGATTGGAAAGACAGTCTGTAAATGCCTTGAAGTCTGCATAAGCCTTTACTAGAGCCAGACACTTTTCTGCAATACCCTTCATGCTGCAGACACATCAAAACATAAGACAGAGAACTGGTAATGTAAACCAGACACAGAAAATCGATGTCTGAAACATATGCCAGCAGGAATGTGATGGTAAGCATCTTTTAAGTTACCATGAAACTTGGTAAAGGAATGAGAGTTAACAGAGTGTGAAAGGATAATATTTGGGATGTTGGAACCTTGACATAGATATCAAGAAAGGAGACACCTTGGATTGGTCTCCAAGTTCCCTCTTGTTTGAGGCACCAGAGAGATCCTTGAATAAAAACCTTTGCCCATCTTACCTGATTGTACTAATTTTCATGACCCCATGAGATATCATTTGCTCCAAAACTGGTAGAAACAGGGATGTCTGATTTACAGGACAAGTAGCAATGGCCTGAAAAGGAGGGAGGGAGTCCCACTGCAAACTATATCACTGTCGAATGCTTTGCAGAATCCATCTGTCTGAGATAATCTGATGCTACTGGGGAGGGTGCAGACCTAGACTGAGGGATAAACTGCTAAGGTGAGGGACCTAGACAGAAAAATATAGTCATACGATCATTGGAATTTACTATTCTAATGGCCCGACGGCCCTTACAAGCCTAGCCAAATTTACTCTTGTTACCATGATCAGCACCTATTGTTTTTATCTAAGAGGGACACAGGTGGAACCCCTGGGGTAAATTTACGGTTACCCATCCAACAGTCCAAACTGCATTTGAAGAGGCCCAATGAGCTGCTCTGTTTGACGTGAAGTGGGAATCTATTCCAAAGGTGTGGTAACCTCTGGGAGACAAATGTGTCCCTCCAGCAGGTTTTATTGGTGTGCCATTTTTGACTTGTGGATGTGCAGCATTTCCAATAAAGCAGGGTCAGAGATCACCTTATATGCAAGGCAGAGATTGCCTCCGAGTAGTCTGTATGAAACAGAATAAAGTGACAGTGATTTCAGCTGATCCACATAGTACAGCTGCCAAAGACCTTGAATCATCATTGTGAAGAACCTTTGTGGCCTCTCCAATTGCTGTAGGTGCTTTGAAAGGTACATACCAAAAGGGGCATTGTACTCAATCAACGGCCTGAGTAAAGAGTACAGGGAGGTGATAATTTCTCCTTTTCTTGAACAAATGCTCTTTACTTATGAGATGAGCCATACAGAATGCCCTTCTTACCACTGTGGAAACAGTGATCAAAGGCAAGGTTGCTGTCAACCTGAATGTCCAAATCTCTCACCACATAGTGCGTACTTAGGGTATTGCCAATAATGTGGCAATATGCAGGAACATCGCCTTATCGAAAGGTATGAGAATACATTTGTTTAATTAAGTCTGAGGCCATGACAGTCATTTGTTTGCGTAAGACCTTCTTGAAGGATGTTGACATCGTTTAGAGATTCTATGACAGCACCCAATTTGCAGTAGTCAGCAAAATTTGTCAGACACATTCCCTTGGTTTTAGCTTGTATTTCAAAGAAACAGATTTAGAACACTAGAGGTTCAAGGACTGATCCCTATGGAATGCCACTGGTTACGGGTCTGCTGTTGCAGGTGGATTCCCCTAATTTGCCTGTATGGGTTCTATCAGTGACCTAGTATGCAACCCACCTTACAACATAAGGGTTGATATCTAGCTGGGAGAGTTTGTCAATGATGCTTGAGTAAGGGATAGTGTCAAGTACCTTGGCTAGGTCAAGAGAGGATGTATGCACAGATTTCCCCTCAACAAGGGCCCTGGTGACTGTCTCGAAGAAGTCCACCAGGTTTAACAGGCATGATCTCCCCTTGACAAATCCAAATTGGGTAGGATCTAGTGTTTGGAGATTACCTACATCTTTGTTAAGGTCCATGATGATTCTCTCCATGGCCTTGCAGACAAGGCTAGTCAGGCTAATAGGTGTGTAGCTCCCGGGGTCAATAGAAACATCACCTTTGTGCAAGGGGATAACAGTGGTGGTTTTCCATCCAGCTGGGACGAAGCCAGTGCTTAGACTGAGATTTAAAAAAAAAAAGAGTACCCAGTGGTGATGCTAATTCTTCTTTGAGCCCATGTAGGACACGGCCTTGGATGCTATCAGGTCGCACTGATGTTGTGTTTTTGGCCTTGGAGAGGGGATTTATGACCTGCTCTTTAGAGATATAAGGTAGGGACCAGGTGGTAGGGATGTCATGAGGTACATGTGGCAGGGACAGGGGACTGAAGTTTTCACCAAACCTGTCAGCTAACAGGTTAGCTATGTCCATTGGGGCTCAGTATATGTGTTACCATTAAATACCAGTTTGGCGCAAATCTGAGCCTTACCTTTTAGGTTATGGATGTAACTAAAGAACGTCTTATGGCTGTCCTTTGTTTTGGAAGCTAATGTGGATTGGAAGTTGGGCTTGGTGGACTTCACAAGAAATCTTATTTGCTTATTTAAACTGAGGAGGGTGTCTCCAGTTTAAAACCTATCCCTTCTTACTCTTAGACAGCAGTTTCTTCCATTTATTTTACAGCCTGTTAATGGCGGTTGTCTACCAGGTAGGTTTGCTCTTCTTTGAAGAGCTTGTTTTGGTCCTAACAGGTACTGCCAAGTCAATGCAGTTATACAGGTGCTTGTATAGGGCATTGGTATAAAGCTCGGCATAGTTACCAGTTCCATTTGAGGGGGGAGGTGCAGTGAAGCTATTTATACCATCCTGTAAGAAATTATAATCTACTTTGGAGAAGTTCTTCAGTCTAGCTGGTGCTGGGAGGCGGTCAGGTGTGACAGTTACTTCAAATGAGACTGATTTGTGGTCAGATTTCACCAGGAATGAACTCACAGTGGGGGTGCTACATTGGTCTTCCATACTTGTAAGCACCAGCTCCAGGATGTTGGCAGCCCTAGTGAAGGTGTTAACCAGCTGGTCCAGGGCATTGGAGTTGACAAAGTTAAGGAACCTTTTGGGCAGGTGAGTTTGAGCACGAGTAATTCACCAGTCAATGCTAGGGTAGTTAAAATCACCCAAAACCATGGTGTTCGGATGTATCTTGATAGACTCAAGTTGATCCAAACAGGCAGAGTGAGTATCCTGATTCATGGAGGGGGCTCTATAGCTGGCAATGACTTGAATAGGTGTCCTACCAACAGTTAATTGCACCTGAATTATCTCTAGGGAATCATACTGTTTAACCAATCTGGAGGTGTATTTATCTTTGATGAATACTGACACACTGCCTCCTTTAGTTTTCTTGCCTTCTATTTATGCCCTGAATGCATGGAAGGAGGTGTAACCCAGTATGGCTGGGATGCTCTTCACAGCCTTGAATATGTTCTCTATGACTGCACAAATGTCTGTGTCCGATGAGGAAAAGACTGCTTCCAGTGAGTGCATTTTCATGTTAAGACTCCTAGTGTTTAGCAGCATGACTCTGAGGTTGCTCTTGGTTAGTACTTTTATATCGGGAGTTTTGTCCTTGTGACATTGCCAAAAAAAGATACTATGGGGATGTCAAGAGCCTTAGCCATAGCCAATAGCCGAAATCCCAGGGGTGACAGATGAAGACCATCTCTAGCAAAGCATTGAGGTCTTTCAATCATGTCATCCCAGGCTAACGGATACTGGATCCCCTTAGTATGACACCAAAAACTAAGCCAGTTATTGAAGTCAATCATTTTTTGTTTGTATTGAGGCATCATTCTAGGTGAGGGTAAAATGCTGCTTAAGACTAAGGACATACCTGCCAGAGACTCACAGTCCAAGAGCTCAGTTCTCTCTCTCTCTTTTCATACAGCCCAATGAGGTACGTCTCAAGTCGTTCACACCAATATGGACTATGACAGAATCATAACAGTACCTGTTGTAGGGATACTTCAGTGCATGTGTGATACGGCAGATCCTGGTACCTGAAAGACAGCTAATCGTGACCTTTTCCTTATCCAGCCTTGTGAGAGGGACATCTGCGTGTCTCACAATGGAGTCACCTATAACTAATATGTGAGGTTTAGTGGTTTAGCCTTAAGGGCTTGACAGGTGAGATACTGGTGCAACTGGTGCATGAGCTACTGTATAAACTGTGTTCTGTAGATGAAGTACTGTGTGTAGCATGCTTGTGTTTGGGAGGTCTCTGGTGTTTAAGTTTCTGGTGAGGATCTCCGCATATGTAGGTATGTGGGTTTGGGTGGACTAGGTTGTGGTGTGTGCATGCTGACAACCCGCTCAGTGTCAGATGTACTGACTGGCACGCGAGAGAGCATGGAGTCAAGGTTTTTAATATGCTGTGTTTGTGTGGACTAGAAGTAGAGGGCTGTCTGTGTATATCAAGCAATTGCTACACTGCCTCAGGATGACCATGTTGACCACGCTGGCTGGAGAAATTCTGGGAAGTTAAACATCCATAGTGCTAGGTAAATTTATATGGTCAGAAACAGGAATATGGCAGGAAAAAGGGTCACACACAGGAATAACTAGTGGGCAACGTGTGTTAGTACCTCAGAGGCTAGGCTCAGTGTTACATTATAATCAATAGAGCAGAGCCACAGAAAACTACTTAAGACTGTTATCACAATGGGTGTTTACACAGCTTCACTAGTAATGCCTCTTTGCTTGAAAATGTGATCAAACTGAGGACTACACTAAAGGGATACAGCTGCATCTAAGGGAAAAATTGTCAAAATTATATGTCCGGCTACAGCGCACATGCGCAGAGCTGCAAAATGTGAAAACAAGCAGAAACTCAATTAAAGGTGGGGCTTAAATACCAGAAGGTTAAAATCTAAAAAAAAAAAAAAACTTTAAAAAAAAGTTCAAAAGAACCAATGAGGTGCTTACTTCCAAGCCCTAGACCAGACATCTTTTACCAGCCAGGTACCAATCAGCACAATTCTCTTACTAGAGTCTAGAAGGACCCTTTCCAATCCAAGATGGCCTGGAAAATGTACTCAGAACAAACAGCCAATACAAACAAACAGGCCCAGATGCAGCAAACCTGTATCTGGTCTATGCTACAGCTACTAGCTACACTATTTTAGCCTGAGCACACTAAAGAAATGTTTACCACAGCAAAAAACAGCAGAGACACACTAAATAAATGTTTTAAACAGCAAAAAAAGAGCAAGGGGACTCAATGTTTTTAACTGCAAATAATTCAGTTCTATAAGACATTCCTTGAGGGAAAATCAGAACTAACGGATAGAAGCTTTACAAACAGAGAAAATTCCAGTAAATACTTTACAAACAGTGAAAACAGCAAAAAGCTTTGCAAACAGTGAAAACGGTAACAAGAAGTGATTTAACAAGCCCAGTAAGGCAGACAATTGCAGTACAACAGTGCAGAAAGAAAATGTAGGAAGCAGACATAAAAAATAATCAAGAAAACAGGTAACGTCTGTTTTTTAGGAAGCTCAGAAGCCTCTAGTCATCTGGTATCTTAGCACGTAGAAATAAAAAAGATAAAAAGCACTTCGACACAGCAGAAAAAGGCAACTAATTTAATCACAACAGGTTAGTGCTTTCACGGTCACTCAAACAACTGCTTCATCAGACAAACATTTCATAAAACAGTCAATATTTAAAAAACTATGCACCAATGAGAATGCCATACTAATTAACTATCTTATAAAATTTAAAGCAAAACAACATACATAAAAAGCATACAAAAAACATATATAAAACACTATAAATCAGTAAGTTAATGTTTCAAACATCTCTGACGTAAAAATGGTTTCAAAGAAACCATATCATTGATACCTGGATATGTATCAGCTTTAAAAAGGATAATCCATTTTTGCTCAATGGCTTCAGTCTTATTACAAATACCACCACCTCTCTTGCCTTCATTTATTAGTTCCAATACAAAAAACTTAAATTCATGACTTATGCCATTACATTCTACATGTTTAGCTAATGCATTAGTATTCTTCCTATTACTGATATCCCTAAGACGCTCTAACACACGTTCTTACCAACATAGAAAACAAACTATACAGAAACAGTAATAAACTAAATTACGACTAGTGCAATCAGCATAAAAAGGAAACTCAACAAAGCAGTCATGAAAGGGATGTCTAAACTGGGGGGCACTATATAGAAATTTACAGACACTGCAATGTCTACATGGATATGTACCGTTACGTTGTGCTTCTAGTACTACAACATCATCTTTACTATAACAAAGTTGTTTCTTTAAAGACAAGTTATTCTTAAAAGAGAACAGTGGAGTCTGAGAAATACATTCTCTCAGCTTATTATTCCAATGTTTCCTAAGAACATCACAGAATATATTGACATCACTTGTATAGGTTAACAAAAACCTCATATTCATATTGTTGCTATCAGATGACTCAACCACATCTGGATACGATTTTTCTGAAAAATAAGGTTTACCTATGCTGTACCTTTCTTTCATAACTTGATCTATGCAGTTATTAACTTCTCTCTCAGAATATGCCCTGCTGAGAAAGTCTATTTTCGAAGTATTAAAAGCTTGCAACAAATCACGTTCATCACTATAAATTCTCATCATCCTAAGGAATTGACCTTTAAGCACATTCCTGGACACATACCGTGGATGCATACTACCCTTACGTAGTAAAATATTTTTTCTAATCTTTTTCCTATATAGAGATGTTTTGAAGCCACCTATGTCTTTCTTATTAATATAAACATCTAAAAAGCTTACCTTTTCCACTGAATATTCATAGGTAAACCTCAAAAAAGTACAGTTTTGTACCTACCATAAATGTAGATGTTCGAGTGCTAATACAGCTGCAGTAATCACAGATGGGTTTTCTGCCGTCAGGCGGGTCCTCGGTCGGCCGAATTCCAAAGTCTAGGTCCAGCGTCGGTTGTTGTCGCTTTCTTTCCTGACGTCAATGAGGCAGGGGTATATAAGACACAGCCGATGCCATTTTCTTCAGTCTTTCTTGCCCCAGATGTCAGGTGCCCCTAGAAGGAAGGCAATACATAAAATATATTTATATACATGCAATGCAATATAATCAAAAATCAGTAGTTGCAAGCAAATATACCATAGAAGGATAACCCAATCAGGTTGTATGAAGAGGGGTTAGGCCCTAGGACTTTACCAAGAGGGGAAGGAGGGAGGGAAAACTGTACTGCAGCTGTATTAGCACTCGAACATCTACATTTATGGTAGGTACAAAACTGTACTATGTTCATCGTGCATACAGCTGCAGTAATCACAGATGGGTAAAATCCCAAAGCTACGCACAGGGTGGTAGGCACTAGGTGGAACTGGGATGAGCCAGAATGCCCTGCAACACAGCAGTGGCAAAGCCTGCTCTAGTTTTGGAATATAAAGGCAGGTGGTAGTGTTTTGTGAAGGTATGCACAGAACTCCAAGTGGCTGCCTCCAAAATATCTTTGGTAGGAACTCCTCTGAGGAAGGCTGTAGAGGTAGCTGTGGCCCTGGTGGAGTGGGATCTGATGCCTGTAGGGACAGATTTTCCATGATAGGAGTAACAAAACCGTATGCAGTGGCCTATCCATTTTGAAATTGTCTGTTTGGTAACTGGCTTCCCTTGAGCTCCTACAGCATAGGACACAAAAATTGTTCTGATTTCCTGAAAGGCTTTGTTCTGTCCAAATAATAACGTAGCTGTCTATGGATGTCTAAGGAGTGTAGCAGCCTTTCCCCTTTGTTTTGAGGATTGGGGTAAAAGGTAGGTAAGTGTATGGCTTGATTTAAAGCTACCCTGGATACCACTTTAGGCATAAATGAAAGAAAGCAACGGATCCAAACAAGGACTCACCAGGCGTGTAAATTCCTTAACGCAAATTTTTATTTTATTACAAGACAAAGCAGCGTTTTCGCTACACACAAATGGTAGCTTCTTCAGAGCAGATCTAAATGATTTACTCTGAAGAAGCTACCATTTGTGTGTAGCGAAAACGCTGCTTTGTCTTGTAATAAAAATAAAAATTTGCGTTAAGGAATTTACACGCCTGGTGAGTCCTTGTTTGGATCCGTTGCTTTCTTTCATCAGTTTGTTTTCCTGTTTCGTGGTTACTTTAGGCATAAATGACGGGTTGGTTCGAAGGGAAACCCTGTCCTGATGGAAGATGAGAAAGGGCTGCACAGCCATGAGGGCTTGTAGTTCCGAAACCCTACGAGCTGAGGTAATGGCCAGAAGGAAGGCTGTTTTCCAGGACAAATATTGCAAATCTGTTGAGGCAGCTGGTTCAAAGGGAGGCAATGTTATTTTTTCTAGAATGTAATTAAGATCCCAGGCTGGCATTGGTTGTTTCCTTGGTGGTCTTATATTCTTAGCCCCTCTGAGGAACTGTCTTAAGAGTGGGTGAGAGAATAAGAGTGGATCAGTGTTGAATTCTGCAGAAATGGCTGAGGCATAGATTTTTATGGAGGAAAATGAAAGTCCACTGTTCAGCAGCTCAGCTAGATACTGTAATACCTGAGGCAAATTCAGTTTCCTAGGGTCCTGGCCTTTTTTCTAATTCCAAGAGCAAAACCGTTTCCATTTTGCGGAGTAAGCCTTTCTAGTAGATGGCCTTCTGGCCTCCAAAATGACATCCTGCACCTCTTTGGGGAGTTGGGTCTGTTGTGGTGTTAAGGAATTTTCCATGCAGCGAGATTGAGTGTTTTCAGCTGACTGTGAAGAGTTTTGTAGCTGTGCTGAGTCAGCAGAAGAGGCATTAGAAGTAGGGACCAGGGAGGAATATGTGTTAGGCTCCTCAGGAGTGGGTACCAGTGTTGTCTTGGCCAGTCTGGAGCAATCAGTATCATCTTCGGTCTGTCTGCTCTTACTTTCAAGAGTACCTTGGGCAGAAGAAGCAGAGGTGGGAAAGCGTAAACTGTCCATGCTGTCCAACTGAATGAAAGGGCGTCCACTCTCCAGGCCTTTGGATGAAAGGTCCTTGAAGAGAACTTTTCCAATTGATGATTCCTGTGGGAGGCGAAGAGATCTATGTCTGGCCTCCCCCACGCTTGGATTATCTTTGTAAACACTTGAGGATGCAACTTCCATTCGTGTGGATCTGTCATATTTCTGCTTAGATTGTCTGCCAGCGTGTTTTCCAAACCTGGCAAGTACTGTGCCTGAAGTTCGATTTGCCATTCCAGAGCCAAGTTCCAAAGTGTCATGGCTAGTCTGCAAGGGGGGTATGAATGTGTTCCTCCTTGTTTGTTTATGTACCACATTACTGTGGTGTTGTCTGTTCTTATCAATAATTGTCCTGGATGCAGGAGGTCCTTGAAAGCTGTAATTGCATTTATCACTGCTAGCATTTCTTTCTGATTGATGTAAAGGTGTTTTTCCTTTTGGGACCATTTGCCCTGAATACACCTGTCTGTCATGTGTGCCCCCCAGGCGTAATCTGAGGCGTCTGTTGTGATGACTTGATTTGCTTGAGGCTTGCAGAATGGGAGACCTGTGTTTGTTTGACATGCTTGGGCCCACCATAGAAATTCCTTTTGCAAACATGGAATTATTGGTATTATTGTTTCCAAACTGTGGCTGTGTTGAGACCATAGGTTTTTTAGGTACCACTGAAGTTTCCTCATATGCAACTTTGCACATGGGATTAAAAGAATGCAAGATGCCATGAAGCCCAGAGCCTGCAGGATTTTCCTTGCAGTAAGCCTGGTACAATTTGCTAGTATTTTGAAGTACTGAGTTAGTTGCCCCTGTTTTTCTGGCATAAGATAGGCCATCTGGGTGTTTGTGTCCAAGTTGGCACCCTGGAAAGTTATTTTCTGAGATGGTGTTAGCCTGGATTTCTCTTTGTTGACTGTGTATCCCAGGGAATTCAGTAACCGTGTTACATAAGCCAGATGTTCCAGAAGTATGCGCTTGCTGTCCGCTTGGATCAGGCAGTTGCCCAAATAAGGGTAAATTTGTATCCCTTGAAGTCTGCAGTAGGCAATTACTGATGCCAGGCATTTCGTGAATATTCTGGGCGCAGTAGATAAGCCAAAGGGCAATGCAGAGAATTGATAGTGAATTGAACCTGCAAGAAATCTGAGGTATCTTCTGCAGCTTTGTCTGATTGGGACATGCAGGTATGCCTCCTTGAGGTCCAATGTTACCAGCCAAAACCCCTTGCCCAGCATGGGAAGAAGCTGCTGTAATGTGAGCATCTAGAATTTTGGTACGAGTAAGAATGTACATACACCAAACGAAACTACAAACTGAAGGGTAGGTTCCACAAAAGTATCCGAGATGGAAGGCTCAAAAAGCAGGTAAAATAGTCCACTCAGTGAGTATGTAAAAGTAAAGCTGGTAAATCCACAAGACTTCTCAAAAGTTGAAGCTCTTTATTATACGCAAGTCTGACAAAGCAAGTAGTTGAAAGAGTACCAAGATACAAATAACGTAAAACACTAAAACTAGCGTTTTTCGTTCGGTGCACTGCCCGAACTTCTTCAGACAAAATGCAGTTCAGTTCAAACATTCTGTTTAAATACTTGCATACTTAGACAGACCCACTTGATTAGTTACATCAGTTCCTAAACAAATTAGTGTATTCACAACATGAACTGCATCCAATACTAGATAAAATAACCCAATACAAAATGCAGGAAACCTCTAGATGTCCAAAAATCACATGTACATTAACAGCCTTATATTCACATTACATATTGAACACATTTGTCCGGTGACTGGACTTATCTAATCAACCAAGTATTAAAACATAATAAAAATAGTGTTAATGATGGTAATAAACATAACATTATTAAAAAGTGACAAGATAAAAATATGTGTAGAAATAAAAAATATCAGAACATTATTCTACATCTTGCACATTCAAAATATTTACAGTTATTAAAACAAGTTTTTTATAACATTTATTATAGACATTCAATACTTTGTGCCCTATCCTAATTAAAACATATATGTGGGTATATGTCCAACATATATAATTCTAACAAGAACTAGTCCTTACATGGCTTAAACCTTACTAACTATGTTAAAGGGAGGAGAAAGGGACAAATGAAGTTAATCATGGGACTGGGTACACACAGTTTAAAATACTACATACTGTCCTAACTAAACCGAAAATTTATCTCCACAGACTGTTCAGTTTTAGTAAACACGTAATCGAACAAGCCTCATTAATACCTGGGATTTTGTGTGCCATCAAACGTATCTGCCAACTGAGTTCCTTCTTTTCCAGTTGGAGCCTAAGTAAATTGTCATTACTGAAAGTGTAATTATCAGTCTGTATCTGGTCAATCACCATGAAGTCAAATAAATGGTCCTCATACCTATTACAATGCTTAGCCAGGGCGTTGTCATCTTTCTTTATATTAATAGCATAGCAATGTTCGTATACCCTGTCCTTCAAACGCCTATCTGTTTTACCTACATAGAAAGCGGGACACTGTTTACACTGCGCCAAGTACACCACTCGTCTACTATTACAATTGAACTTATTCCTAATCACGTATGTGTCCTCACCTACTGTGAATGAATCTTTGGTGTTAATGTGGCAGTGCCTACATGCCCGCACTTCATAGTACCTCCCTTAACCTTTTGTTTCCATGGTTTCCTTTCAGGAGTTGTTTCATGTTCATACCCCTCCTGAAAGTAATGGTAGGTCCTGGTTCATGGGTAGGTTTTGATGCACTATCCGAAGATAAGCAAAACCAATACTTACTTAGAACTTTTGAAATAGTGTAGGCTTCTGGACAAAAGGTGAAAACAAATGAAACCGTATAGTTCTTATTCCTCCCCATAGTCCCATCAGTTGACACTCCTTGGTTATTAAAGGCCTCAACACTTAGAGTGTCGTTCCCATTTTCTTGAAGGTTAACCGGGGTAGTAGTCAAAATCTTTTGTTGCAATATTGGTTTATAAACCCCTTGTTCCCTTTTACAGGTAACCTCCTTGAAAATAGCCTCTAAAAATGAACTAGGGTATCCCCTATGTTGGAACATTTGGTGTAGTTTCTCACATTCATTGACAAAGTCCTCTTCTAAGCTGGTCATCCTAGCCACCCTAACCAGTTGGCCCTTGACCACTGATTTTTTCTGATGTTTAGGGTGGGAACTTGAAAAGTGTAAATATGTATTAGAGAATGTGTTTTTCCTGTAGATTTTAGATATATAACGCCCTTGATGTTTACTCAGGACTACATCCAGGAAACAAATGTTGTCTACTTGGAAGTTCATTGTAAACCTAAGGAACCCTGTTGTAGAGTTGAAAATGTTAACTAGTTCCTTAGCTAAAACCTCGTCTCCGTTAAATAAGATAAAGATGTCGTCCAAATACCTCTTATACATATAAATGTATGGTTTCCATACACTGTTCAACACATATGAGGTCTCCCAGTGGGCCATCACTAAGTTGGCAAAACTTGCGCCCACTGGTGACTACCACTCCAATTTTCTGTAAGTACAGTTTATCCTCAAAGGCTACGTAGCTGTTCTTCAAAATTATGTCCAGAAGTTGTTCAACAAGGTTACACTGGTCGCTACTCGCTCCCTTTGACCCTATATGTTCTACTACCCACTGGATACCTAGGTCTTGAGGGATGCTAGAGTAGAGATCACAAACATCTACTGTCAGAAAATTAAGTGAACCATCAAACCCTATTTCCTGTATACTCTCAAGGAATGACCATGAGTCCTTTAATATTTGGGTTTCATTTACCACAAATTTCTTTGGTCATTCCTTGAGAGTATAGGTCAAAGGGAGCGAGTAGCGACCAGTGTAACCTTGTTGAACAACTTCTGGACATAATTTTGAAGAACAACTACGTAGCCTTTGAGGATAAACTGTACTTACAGAAAATTGGAGTGGCTATGGGGTCACCAGTGGGCGCAAGTTTTGCCAACTTAGTGATGGCCCACTGGGAGACCTCATATGTGTTGAACAGTGTATGGAAACCATACATTTATATGTATAAGAGGTATTTGGACGACATCTTTATCTTATTTAACGGAGACGAGGTTTTAGCTAAGGAACTAGTTAAATTTTTCAACTCTACAACAGGGTTCCTTAGGTTTACAATGAACTTCCAAGTAGACAACATTTGTTTCCTGGATGTAGTCCTGAGTAAACATCAAGGGTGTTATATATCTAAAATCTACAGGAAAAACACATTCTCTAATACATATTTACACTTTTCAAGTTCCCACCCTAAACATCAGAAAAAATCAGTGGTCAAGGGCCAACTGGTTAGGGTGGCTAGGATGACCAGCTTAGAAGAGGACTTTGTCAATGAATGTGAGAAACTACACCAAATGTTCCAACATAGGGGATACCCTAGTTCATTTTTAGAGGCTATTTTCAAGGAGGTTACCTGTAAAAGGGAACAAGGGGTTTATAAACCAATATTGCAACAAAAGATTTTGACTACTACCCCGGTTAACCTTCAAGAAAATGGGAACGACACTCTAAGTGTTGAGGCCTTTAATAACCAAGGAGTGTCAACTGATGGGACTATGGGGAGGAATAAGAACTATACGGTTTCATTTGTTTTCACCTTTCGTCCAGAAGCCTACACTATTTCAAAAGTTCTAAGTAAGTATTGGTTTTGCTTATCTTCGGATAGTGCATCAAAACCTACCCATGAACCAGGACCTACCATTACTTTCAGGAGGGGTATGAACATGAAACAACTCCTGGAAAGGAAACCATGGAAACAAAAGGTTAAGGGAGGTACTATGAAGTGCGGGGCATGTAGGCACTGCGCCCACATTAACACCAAAGATTCATTCACAGTAGGTGAGGACACATACGTGATTAGGAATAAGTTCAATTGTAATAGTAGACGAGTGGTGTACTTGGCGCAGTGTAAACAGTGCCCCGCTTTCTATGTAGGTAAAACAGATAGGCGTTTGAAGGACAGGGTATACGAACATTGCTATGCTATTAATATAAAGAAAGATGACAACGCCCTGGCTAAGCATTGTAATAGGTATGAGGACCATTTATTTGACTTCATGGTGATTGACCAGATACAGACTGATAATTACACTTTCAGTAATGACAATTTACTTAGGCTCCAACTGGAAAAGAAGGAACTCAGTTGGCAGATACGTTTGATGGCACACAAAACCCCAGGTATTAATGAGGCTTGTTCGATTACGTGTTTACTAAAACTGAACAGTCTGTGGAGATAAATTTTCGGTTTAGTTAGGACAGTATGTAGTATTTTAAACTGTGTGTACCCAGTCCCATGATTAACTTCATTTGTCCCTTTCTCCTCCCTTTAACATAGTTAGTAAGGTTTAAGCCATGTAAGGACTAGTTCTTGTTAGAATTATATATGTTGGACATATACCCACATATATGTTTTAATTAGGATAGGGCACAAAGTATTGAATGTCTATAATAAATGTTATAAAAAACTTGTTTTAATAACTGTAAATATTTTGAATGTGCAAGATGTAGAATAATGTTTTGATACTTTTTTATTTCTACACACATTTTCATCTTGTCACCTTTTAATAATGTTATGTTTATTACCATCATTATTAACACTATTTTTATTATGTTTTAATACTTGGTTGATTAGATAAGTCCAGTCACCGGACAAATGTGTTCAATATGTAATGTGAATATAAGGCTGTTAATGTACATGTGATTTTTGGACATCTAGAGGTTTCCTGCATTTTGTATTGGGTTATTTTATCTAGTATTGGATGCAGTTCATGTTGTGAATACACTAATTTGTTTAGGAACTGATGTAACTAATCAAGTGGGTGTGTCTAAGTATGCAAGTATTTAAACAGAATGTTTGAACTGAAATGCATTTTGTCTGAAGAAGTTTGGGCAGTGCACCGAACGAAAAACGCTAGTTTTAGTGTTTTACGTTATTTGTATCTTGGTACTCTTTCAACTACTTGCTTTGTCAGCCTTGCGTATAATAAAGAGCTTCAACTTTTTGAGAAGTCTTGTGGATTTACCAGCTTTACTTTTACGTACTCACTGAGTGGACTATTTTACCTGCTTTTTGAGCCTTCCATCTCGAATACTTTTGTGGAACCTACCCTTCAGTTTGTAGTTTACGAGTAAGAATGTGTTTAGGATGGATAAGTCCAAAATGGGTCTCTAGTCGGTTCCTTTCCCTGGTACCAGAAATAGCCTGGAATAAAAACCTTGACCTTGTTCGTGAGTAGGTACCTCTTGAATAGCTTTCATGTCTATGAGCTTTGAAATTTGTAGTTGTGCCTCTGCCCTTTGATTGTGTGGCAGGTTTGGCATGCCTCTCATTTTTGGAAGAGTGTGAAAATGAAATCTGTAGCCTCTGTTTATAACGTCCAGGATCCATTTGTCTGTTGTGACAATATGCCAATTTCTTGTAAATAATGCCAGCTTTCCTCCCAAGGGTGCTGCCAGCTGAGACTTGCTTGGCATGGAAAGGAGGACGTCATTGGGTTTGTTTCCTGTATTGTTGTGCACTGTCTTCGCCACCTCTTAGTGCTGGAGTTTGCCATTGCCTGTCTCTATATGATCCTTGTGATTGTCCTCTGCCCCTTGTGTGCCTGTATCTACCTCTTTGGGGCTTGTCCGTGGCTGGAAAGGACCAGTTTTTAGAAGGCCAACTTTTGCTAAAACGTGGTGGTTGAACCTGTAGAAAAGCTTTGACAGTTTGCATAGATTTGGCTTTTTCTTCCATTTTCCGTAGTATCTCCTCAGCATTAGTACCAGATAGCACATCCTTTTGTAAAGGAGCATCTAGTAGTTTGGCTTTCACATGATCAGGCAAGATTTGTTCCCTAAGCCAGGCATGTCTGCGAATGACTGATCATGTAACAGCAGCTCTACTTGAGGCCTCTAGGGCATCATAGCCACATTGTAAGGTGTGTTTACCCACTTGTTCTGCACTATGCATCATATCCTGCAACTCCTTCAAATCTGGTTGTTCAGGTTGAGACATTTTATTTCTTAATTGTGATAACAGAAACTGCTGATATTTAAGCATATGAAACTGACAATTTAAGGCCCTCATGGCTAGGGTGGCCGAGGTATATACCTTTTTTCCCCACCTTTCTAAGGATCTTGACTCTCTTCGAAGGTAGTGGATTCTTAGCAGTAGAGGCCTTCATTCCCTTGGGGCCTTGAGAAATGGTTTCAGGGTCAGCATTATGGCTTTTGTAAAGAAATTGGTGGGAGTTAGGAACTCTGTAGTACCTATCAGGCTTGACTGGGGCAGGAGGCAGGGAATCCGGATTAAGGCAAGCCTCCGCATAAACATCAAGTATGTCCAAGACAGGAGGTATCGCCAGAGGTCTGTGTTGAGGTAATAAAAGAAATTCCCCAAGTCTTTTCTTGGAATCAGAAAAGTCTTGGCCTTCCAATGGAAATGTTCCCTCAAGGTGTGCAAGGTTTCCCCAAAAGAAAAATCCTCTGGAGGAGATGCAGAAGGAATGGACTGCTCTGCATCAGAGTCTTCAAAAGGGGAGTAAGAGTGTTCCTCTACATCAGAATGTTCTGAAAAAATGGAGCCCTGATCAGAAGAGGGAGAATCTTCCTCCACTCTGGGTCTCTTGTCTGGAGGGGGGTGGGAACCCCTGATAAGAGTAATTAAATCCTCAGCCATTTTAAGCATCTGCTTTTTAGGCATGGGGCCTGGAGATGGGCCCTGTGCAACAGGCCTCTTGGGATGCCTGGCTGATTTGGACTTAGTAAAGGCCTTAATGGAAAAGGAAGATGAGGGTCTAAAGACACCATGGGTGGAAGTGGACCTGTCCACATTAGGAGGCTCAACGCTCACAGTGGCTTCGGTGGTTGTAGTCTGGGTAAGGGCCGAGGTACCTGCGGTCTCGGTTACATAAGACACTGCCAAAGAAGTGTCGTCGGTAGTCAGGGACTGCATAGGCGTCTCGCTGAGAACCAGACCACGTGTAGCTGGTTTTGGCGTGGTGTCGGTGGAGACCGCGGACCTCGCGTGTCGGTCCTTGTCCTTGCATTTTTTGGACAAAACGGTAGTCGGAGTCTCCGACGACATTTTATAATCAAAGGCTTTACCAAAAGGATGTTGGGCGAACTCCGCCCGACACTTAATAGTGCATTTATTGAAAGTAGCGCAAAAGCGACAGCCCGAGACATCGTGGTCTGGGCCTAAACAAGGTATGCAGAGGGAATGGAAATCCTTATGCGGTATTTGCTTCCCACAAGAAATACAATTGTTAACTTTTTCTGACATCGGTCTGAGGCAAGAAAAGTTTCAACGGGTACTTAGCTTTAAAGAAGACTTCGGTTTCCAATTTTTCGTAAATTCAGGAGCTGGCCGACCGGCACTTGCGAACTGCTTCTGCTTCAGGCACCGCGCGGCAAAAAAGACTGAAGAAAATGGCGTCGGCTGTGTCTTATATACCCCTGCCTCATTGACGTCAGGAAAGAAAGCGACAACAACCGACGCCGGACCTAGACTTTGGAATTCGGCCGACCGAGGACCCGCCTGACGGCAAAAAAACCATCTGTGATTACTGCAGCTGTATGCACGATGAACATCGAAGTGGTAGAATACAACCACTCTATAAATTCAGATAGACTAGTTCTATCACCTTCCCATAACAAAAAAACATCAACAAAACGTCTATATCAAAGCACCCTAGGATGAGCTAAAATCCCTATTTCAGACTCCCATTGAGCTAAAGCTAAGTTGGCGTAGCTATTGGCACAAGACGTACCCATAGCCACGCCAACTTTCTGCAAGTAATACTCATTACCAAACATAAATACATCGTTATCAAGGATGATACCAAGTAACTCACAAATAGGAAAAACCTTATCATTCGAGTAACATTTCATATCATTAAGCATAGTCCTGATATTCTCAATACCCCTTTCATTGGGGATGACCGTAAACAATGAACCTATGTCCTGGGTAACAAGTAATAGCTCTCTAGTGCTATCCAATCCTGCAGTCCCTCTATACAGTTCTTCTAGAAATTTTTTTGCGTCCCTTAAAATAACAGGTTGTTGATCAACAATAGGACGCAGCATCTTCTCTACAAAAATAGAGAGAGGATCAGTGAGCCAGCCTCTCCCAGACACAATCGGACGCATAGGTGGATCCATCAGACTTTTGTGTAGTTTAGGCAAACCATATATTAAGGGGATATTTGGATTATCTACACTAAAATATTTAAACAAATCCTCATTAATGACTCTAGAAATCAACAAATCAAAGACGAGAAACAAAACTTTCTCAATAAGTGCTCTAACCGTAACTTTAGAAATAGTAACAAAAGTATCAGAATCACTCAAGAGCTGAAGCATGCTCTCAACATATTTATCTCTATCTAGTAGGACCACTCCCCCTCCTTTATCTGCAGAGCGAAAATATATTGTTTTCAAATTTTAAGTTCCATTAACGCATCATTTTCATCTCTAGTTCAATTAAAAAATTTACATTTATGTTCATTATCAAAGCATTTCCTAATATCCTCTTCACAAACATTACTGAATGCTTCAACACTAGGATGCGATTTAGGAATATAAGTGCTGGGTTTTTAAAAGGACAACAGCTCGAATAATTATTAGCGCCAAACTCAGCCCTCAAGTTCAACTGTCTAGCAAACATTTTCAAATTCAACAACACATCAACAATATTTGACTTCTGTGAGGGAATGAAAGTCAGCCCTTTATTAAGCACTCTTTGTTGTGCATCAGTTAACTGTAAAGAAGACAAATTAACAATCAAATATTCCTTACTGCACACTCCTTGTGTTCTTGTAAACAGTTCGATCCACAGTTTGTGAATTCTGCCGTACATGTCCCCTTCTCCCTCTGCTCAGCGAGCGATTCACTCGTAGTGTTGGCTTGTAGGGAAGTGGTTCTGATAGGGAAAAATGGTGATGTTCATTCAACAATTTCCCTGGTACCTTACTAATAGCTCTGCTCGATGTACCCAGATTCGTGGCTGATTGAACATTTAAAACAGAACTCGACGTTTCTGCCGAAGTATTTTATCAAAAGACGTTACCACTCGTTCCACTGAACTGCTACTCGCAGTTGCAGTATGTAAAAAGCATTTCCTGTCTGCTCATTCAATGATCGCTCAGTTCCCCCTACCAAATCAATGATTTGGTCACGAATCTGATTGACATTTGGAGACGCAGGTACTTCCTGCATAGTACTCACTGTCCCTCCATTCGGAGCTGCTGAAACATTACCATTGGTGTCTCTGTTAGAGAGCTGTTGTCTCCGCCACATAAAGACGGCACCTCTCTCAAAATCTGTGACATCTCTGATTAATTTCTTGGTCAACGTTTAGTAGTCTTTTATCATAGCCTGTAATACTATCATGCAGAATGTCAAGTTTATCAAGTATAACAAATTAGAGAATTCAGTCAGTATATCAGCATGCAGCAAACAAATATCTGCTGCTAGTTCTTCTTCAAGAGGGGTAAAAAAAGTCGATCAACAATTTCATATATGCACTGCTAAAACTCAAGTTCAAGTTCTGCCATCTTTTCAAAAGTTCCGAATACGTGTCTCCATAAGTTGGCATATTGAGTACACGTAAACCTCTCTGAACTATTTTGAGGTGCAGTTCAGCCTCTAGATGCATCCTTTGCCATTGTAGGCATTTGAACTTATAGTGTTTGTTCTCTAACTCTCTATACTTGCATTCAAACATTTCATTAACATTGAAATTAGTATCCTCACCAGCCACAGGATCAATTCTGACTTCAAGCAAAGGATTCCTCTGTAACATCAAAATCCTTTCTAGGCGATGCCCATTCGATTTTTGTACTGAAGTACCAGGGTTATAATACAACTATATAGCAGCGCCTTCTGCCATGTTCCAGGAACAATTAAGACTGCAAACAACAAAAGTAAATAAAAAGTTCCCTCCCAGAAGACACGAAGTGCAAACAAAATGAATTAGAAATAAAAAAGATAAAAAGAACTTTGACACAGCAGAAAAAGGCAACTAATTTAATCACAACAGGTTAACACTTTCACGGTCACTCAAACAACCGCTTCATCAGACAAACATTTCATAAAACAGTATATTTAAAAAACTATGCACCAATGAGAATGCCATACCAATCTAAGATGGCCTGGAAAATGTACTCAGAACAAACAGCCAATACAAACAAACAGGCCCAGATGCAGCAAACCTGCATCCGGACTATGCTACAGCTACTAGCTATACTATTTTAGGCTGAAAACACTAAAGAAATGTTTATCACAGCAGAAAAACAGCAGTGAGACACTAAATAAATGTTTTAAACAGCAAAAAAAGAGCAGGGGGACTCAATGTTTTAACTGCAAATAATTCAGTTCTATAAGACACTCCTTGGGGGGAAATCAGAACTAACGGATAGAAGCGTTACAAACAGAGAAAATTTCCAGTAAATACTTTACAAACAGTGAAAATAGCAAAAAGCTTTGCAAACAGTGAAAACGGTAACGAAGTGATTTAACAGGCCCAGTAAGGCAGAAAATTGCAGTACAACAGTGCAGTAAGAAAATGCAGTAAAAAAGCAGGCAGCAGACAATAAAAAGTGTAAGAAATAGTAAGAAGAAGCAATACATATTAAAAAATAATCAAGAAAACAGGTAACTTCTGTTTTTAGGAAGCTCAGAAGCCTCTAGTTATCTGGTAACTTAGCACGTAACCCTCCTCAGTTCAGCTCCATATGGCCGTCCTTTGCTTTTGGGACACTTTACTTTTTTTTTTGCCTCCTTGCCATTGTTTTTTTAAAATCCTAGTAGTCAGCACGTTGCTGCTTAAATGGCTTTTTGAAAAAGTGCCCTATGTGATAAAGAAAATGTTTTTTTTTTTATTAAACTTAGAAAAGGAAGGACAGAAAAACTGGGTCACTTCTCAAATAAACTTCTTTCTTTAACAAAATCTTTTAAGTACCTCAGCAGCAGAAGGGCCAAACAGAACATCCGTGTCTAAGGGAGAATTTAAAATCTCAGTTTTAACATTTTCGGCTAAGTTTTGAGAACACAGCCAAGCAAATCTTCTTATAATGGACCCTGTAGCAACAGCAGCATCATAAAACATACAATTCAGGAATTCAATCATAAAACTATAGGACGTTACTAAGCTCATGGCCTTAGAGCCTTTCTAAGCCTAGCCATCCGTGACCCAATTTACCAAATATTAATGCCCAAGGACTACAACTGCTGTGGTACATATGCTTGTGCCTTAGGGCATCTACAAGTTACCAGTCTAAAAGGGACACAGGTGACAAGCCAGGGTGAGTTTGTGATTTTCCTATCCATTAGTTCAAACTGCATTTGAATAGGTTTAAGGAAGAGCTCTGGTTCAAGAAGAAACAAGGAGCTTAGGCAGAGATCAACCAGAACAAAAACAAAAACAAAACTGCCTTAGTGATACCACAAATACAAACCACAGCACCAGGACCAATTCACTTATGTTCCATTCATTTTATTTAAAATTGTATGAAAGTGGAGCTCTTTTGTTCATTGACATGAACCGCATCAGAACTGAAGAAAACTCAGCTATGCATGAAATTTATACTATAGTCACTAAAATTCAACCAATAAAAACACTAATAAATTAAATAATTAAAACCTTGTCCAAACTCAAAGTGAAACCATCCTTATAAAGCCATACTCCAAAAATGTTCACCTATATTTACATAAGACTATTCAAATATTTATACAAAAGTTAAATCATCAATTAAAAAGCATATTAAATCATCAATAAAAATACTGATTTTTGTAAAAACAAGTTAAATAAACAGATTAAAAAACTTAATGAATTATAGTTTAGCTGCTCTTAGTTTCAAAACAGCTCCAATAGAGATAACATCATTTAATCCTGGGGGGGGGGGGGGGGGGTCTCTATAGGCTTGAAGGTGTAATTGCCAATATAGCTCCTGATATTCCAATAAAGTTTTCCCAGTGGCCACCTCTAGGATTTTTTTTTTTGCACTTGCTCTACGACATAGAATTTATACTTACTATTAACACATACTTTGGCATGCTTTGCTAAACAAATGGTTTCTACATCATGTGTAATGTCGTATACATGTTCATATACACAATTCTTTAGTGCCCTTTCTGATTTACCAATACAAAAGGCACCAGCATTGGCAAGTGCATATGTAAACAACTCTGACAGTGTTTCAGTTAAAATATCTCTAAACTCTTAGTTTTCTTCCACAATTGCTCAAACAAATGACCTCCGCATTACTTATACAGGGATATTGCTTACAACTACCACACTTATGCGTACCTGTTTTTCGATTAATATTGTATGTACTCTGTACATTATTAGCTTCATACATATTTTCATGCATACCCCCTTCCTATAGGTAAACTTAAAGAGTGTTCTTAAATACATCCAGTATACAGGGTGTTGACTGAAAAGCTTCCAATACTTATAAATAATATAACTGATACAAAAATATTCCCTATTGTATTCCAAAAAAATAACAGTACAGTAATTTTCATCATTTTGTTGCCTTAGGGTACTCAAGTCATCATTTGAAAAACAATTTAAACTGGGGTAATCACTTGCTCCTAAAATGGTGAAAAACTTTTTACCCCATCCAGCAATAACTTCAGATATAATTTGAGATAAAAACTGATTGGGGTACCCTCTTTGAAGAAACATATTCCTTAAGTTTTTACAGTCATCCTTAAAAGTCCTCAAATAAGGAGGTCATACGAGCTGCACGCACTCAGCCTTTGACAATACTCCTTTTCCTGGGACAAAGGATGTCCATTACTAAAATAAAATAGTTACTATATGTGGATGTATCTTCTTCACCACAAAAAATATGTCCAATTACCAGTGATACAAAAATTTATTTTAAAAAATACTATTTGCAGCAACTTTTGTCAGCATGAAATACAGATAAATTCTCTAGCGCCTCGGCAAACTTGCCTTTAACAGAGTAAGAAATTTCTAATTCATACAAACTCACTTTTATACACAAATACAACACACCCACACAATCAATCAAACAATCAATTAATACATAAAGGGACAATATCCACAATTTCTACACTATGCATAAAATATTAACTAAAACTACAATAATTTAATTACAATAAACTTTTCCATGAACAATCATAATTTAACCCAATTGGGTTTAATATATTATATTTTAAAATCAAACATGTTTCTTTTTTTTGTAATATGCCCTTAATTTGTTGTTCACTCAAATACTCCCTTCTCATTACACTTTCTAAAACAGTTACTACCAATCCCTCAGGGTTACCATTATGATATTTATTAAAGTGCAGTGCTATGGGACTCGTTTGTTTATTATTTTTAATATCTCTAACATGCTCTTTAATTCTGCAAGCAAATGTTCTCTGTTTCCCCTACATAAAATTTATTACAAAGACATTTCATGCCATATACAACTCCCACTGTTTTACAATTAAATGTTCCATTCGTAAAGAATGGAACACCATTCATTTTATCAAAATCTTTCACTACATATTTGCAAATACTACATTACCACAAGCCACCGTCCCCAATTGTTCTACTGACTTAACCATTTGTATTTTTGGCATATTAAATCTACTGTGAACTATAAAATCTTTAATACTTCCTGCCCCTTCTATAAGGGAAACTCAATTTTTTATTACTCAAAAAATCCACTTCTCTTTTTACTACATCCCAACTGTATTTTACTTGTTCTACAATTTTTTTAGATAATACTGAAAAAGTAGAAACAAAATAAATACTGTCACTCTCCTTCCTTCCACTTTTACTTCCACCATATTTTACATTTTTCTTAACTTTATTCAAACTAACTCTTAAATTCTCCATATTATATCCTCTACAACTAAATTTATTAAAACTTTCCCTAAATTCATGTTCCATTCTTATTGGATTATTACATAACCTTTTAATTCTATTAAATTCCGTATATGATATAGCTTTTAAAGTATGAGGTGGATGGAAACTTTCACCATGTAAAATAGATCCTATATCATTAAATTTTCTATATATACATGAATTAATATATTCTCCCACTTGTCCTTTCAATAAAACATCCAAATAATGCACTTCACACCCTATTTGTAAACCATCGAACCTAATACCCATGTTGTTAACTTGAATTTGCTCTAAGAACAACGGAACTTGTTCTCGCCCTCCTTTACATATAAATATTAAATCGTCAATAAAACGAAAATACTTATGCACATTTTTTTAAAGAATTGATTTGTATATATACACATATTTTCAAAATATCCCATAAATACATTAGCGTAACTAGGGGCAAAAGTTGCACCCATCGCTGTGCCTTGCTTTTGTCTGTATAAATTACCATTAAATTCAAACATATTATTTTTTAAACACATACTAATCAAATCTACTATAAACTCCACTACTGGACTCTCACCCATATAATATTTGATTACACGTATTCCATCTTCATGTTTAATGTTAGTATATAAACTAACAACGTCAATAACAAAAAAAATATATACTATCTTCCCATTTTATACATATATATGTGGATGTATGATTACATTCATCTTCCATTATACTAGATGTGAATCTGAGAAAGTTTGTTGCAGTGGATAAATAAATCAGAATTTTTGTCAGGTATTCTTTCGACCCTGTCCACACAACACAAATATCATCCAAAAATCTAGTATATACAGGCAACAACATTTAAAGTATGAGGAATTAACTGTATCATCTCTTCCATTCATAAAGAATTAAATTAGCAAAAATGGGCACGCAAAAAGTGCTCACTGCTAAACCAGTGTTTTGCTGAAAAAATCTTTCCTTCAGAATATATACAGTTGTATTTTAACACCAGTCCCATAAGTTCAACAATCATGTGACAATCATTATGGGATAGACAATCAAAACTAGATATCGCTTGTTCAAACCACTCTGTCCCCAACACTTGTGAATCACAGTAAAAAGGCCCACTACCATCAATAGTGGCAAACAATACCTCTTCTTGAAACCCATCTTGAAATCAGATTTTATCCAATCTAGCCAAAAAATCCCAAGAATCCTTCATCATTTCTGTTTTTGTCATAAAAAGGTTTTAACTTGCAGTCAATGTAAACCGCTAAAGGATAGGTTTTTGACCCAGTGACAAATGCAATTAACCTCAAGGGGGATTTGAAACATCTTTATGGACCTTAGGGATGCAAAATACTGAGGGGAAAAGAGGGTGTTTATTGGAAAGAAACTTGTATGTTTTATTGTCAATAGCTTCTTCAGTCAATAAGTCATATAAATGCATATCAATCCTCCTATAAGAAAACGTTCACCTCAATCCTAGATGCATTTGAGTAAACGTCCCCTTGATATAGTAAATTCAGCATTCTACTAGCAAAGTCCATTCTGTCCATAACTAAACCTCCCCCTTGTCAGGTTTCATGACACAAATTTCATTGTTGTATGTTAAATCACCCAACGTGTTTTTTCAGCTTTGGTTGAATTAAATTGTCTTTTCCTATTATGTTTGGCCAACTTATCGAACTGCGGGTAGCCTGCCAGCAGGATAACCCTAGTGTAATGACTGCAACAGTGAAACACGATGAACATTATTAAAAATTCTGCAACACAGATGTAGTGGTAGGTTAAGAATATTCTTTTTATGCATTACTAATTCATTTGGTCCACCACCTCTTTTAAATACTTCAAAATTGAGCTTTCTCAAAAAAGTTTAATGTCAATTAAAGTTTTATTTAAGTTGAAGTATCTCCAGGGTACAAAAGTCAAACCCTTCTTAAAAATAGAAAAATGTGACTCATTTAAGGTAATACTGCTGTAGTGGTGAACCTTAAAATTGTCTTGTTCAAAGATTACCCCATCCTGCTTAATCTGGTTGTGGGCAATCTGTCCCTAGTTATTCAGTATCTTCTTTTCCCCTTGCCCCTTCTTGTCTGTTCATATTGAGGTTGGTTACTGGGTCGGGGGTAAAACTGTGTGCCCAACCATTGGCGCTTCCTCTGCCATAACCGACTGGAATGGCAGAGGAGGGAAATTCTAAAGGGTCATGAATGTTAAGATGGAAATTATCAATGTTAGAATTACCCTGAGGGTGAGGTGGTACTACTTTAGAATGTGTTATATTATCTACATTACTAGCAGAGTGAGGAACAGGATAATTCCCTGAATATTGCCCATTAAAATGCTCATTGCCATAGTTGATCCACCCTATACTGTATTTAGGGAAAGGGTAAGCCTTGCTGTTGACATATTCATTTTTGTCATGTTCTAGCTTACCCATTTTCCACTCAAATTTTAGAGCATTTGTGGTCCTTATCATCAAGCACTTGTTGAAATCGTAACTAATATTCTTGAATACTAAAAAATAAATAATTTTGTATTCTCTTGTTCACAACCTAAATTTCTACCAATAGACTGCATTACAAATTCAAACCACCACTGGTCAAACATTTCAAGAAGTTCAGAATAATGGTCACTACCAGACCAGGTTCCACACTGTTTGGTTATTTTTGTACAAGTAAACCTTTAGGAACCACTTTTAATTAATACATTCCCTAAGATATACATTACTAAGTCATAAAGTTAAATATTTTAAAGTCAAACATTTAAGTTCCTTTAAATTATCCATAAATAATAAACAGTCATTCTTGCCAGTATAGTTAAAACTAGGTTCAGAGTTCAACCGTGCTTGCAAGTCACCTGTAAAATTCTGGCCAGAGAACGCGTTTTCCTGCAGTCCGTTATTGGATATCTGCGGACCTCCACTGAAAAAAATCTCAGCCCTCAGCTGTTGAATTGGTAAAGCAAATAAACCATCCGATCCTGTATGAGGTATTGTTACTGGAAAAAAACCTTCCTGGTTGCCTGGAATACTTGATACCTCATTCTTTCAGGGAGATCCAATGAAAAAAGATGCAAAAGACTGATTCAACAGTCCGACCAATCACCAAGTAATAATGCCCAAGGACTAGAATGGCGCTGGTATATGCTTCTGCCTTAGGGCATCTACAAGCTACCCATCTAAGGGACACGGGTGACAAGCTAGGGGTGAGTTTGTGATTTCCATCCATTGGTCCAAACTGCATTTGACTAGGCTTATGGAAGAGCTCTGGTTCACAAGAATATAACATTTTTTTTTTATATTTGGAGAGAGGAGGGTAACAATTAACTTTCTCATATTCTCAAAAGAATTCAGTAAACTTTTTAACTTTAGCCTGGCAGTTCAAGATTCTAAAAGCTAAAGTAGTAGAAGAATAAACTTTCTTTCCAAAGCTATCAAAAACTTTCTCATCCCTGTCATAGGGAATGGGGCTAACATTAACAATCTGTTTTGGAACAGATGGGAGGGAAGTAAATATTGTGGGTAGAAATAGCCAGGGAACTGTTATGGCTAGGCTTGTATAGGCCCTAGAGCCGATATCCTAGTACCAGCCTATGAACCTATGTTTTAGATAAGGAAGTAACTGCAGGGTACGCTTTAGGATTAGAAAACAGATATTTATGACTCTAAGACACTTATAACCTATCAAACGTTTTAGGAACTGGAGGCAGACGTGTCAAGACATGTTGCAAACTGTTAAACATTCTCTAAAGCTGATAAAAGAGGGACAGCCACAGGATGTAGAATATCCAGTTGCAACAAATCATAATAGTTTTGCTTGGAAGTACGCATTTCATTCTGTTTCACTCAAAATCTACTTTTACATTAGCTAAGATGGCTGTTCTGAAAAGAATTCTGAGGTAACATTTTCTTCACAATCAGAATATTTTGCTGGAGAAGAAATTGAATCACTCCCATTCCATTGCATTCCCAGCTCTTCTGATAGAGAATCACTGTCATAATGTGAGGGGAATCTTTTTCTTTTCCTATTTGTAGTTGGTGAGGAAACTGGAGTTCAAACATTTAAAGTAGAAAGTAATTCCTTAGCAAATTCCAATGAGTCTTTCCTGTCCATAGTAACAAAAACAGGAAAAATAACATTTTTATTTTTTTCTTTTGTTTTCTTGGGAGACTCCCTGGAAAAAGGCGGACTTATGGCAGGGACACTGTCCTGGGAATCAGGCAATCTAACCGGGCTATGCTATAAGGCATCAACCATTCTTTCTCATCAGGCAGACAAGAGTTGTTCTCCTTTGCCTGAAGGAACTTGCACAGCCACAGAGGACCTGTCTATCTCCTGGCTCCTTAATGGCTTCCCGAAGAGCTACACCAGAGGGACAGACACAGAGATGAGTGGTCTGAGGAACTAAGTCCAGACACAGCAGAGTCCCCCATTGGCAGCTACAGCACTGAGTGTTGGCCTGACACATTTTTCTTGTTGATGAGAGAGACTAATACCAGAGAGAGATTCCATGTCTCTACAGGCCGCCTGATTGGGGGTCTGCTATGGAAAACTCCTTTGAGAAAGGTCTTGCAAATGCGAGATAAGTGGAATGCCTCCTAGACCGTTATGAAAACTGGAGACAGCTGCCAAGTGGACTCGAATAGTAGAAGCTGATGCTCCATTCTCAAAAAAAAAATCAAAAAGGTATTGAAGTATAACAGATACAGGAGCTGAGAAGGGGTCTGACATCTGTTCTTTAGACCAGAGAGTGAACCTTTTCCACTTATCTCTGTAGAGTTTTCTGGTGGACGGCTTATGGGAGGCCAGAATAATATTGCGAACAGGTGAGGAGAGGGTTTCCTACCTGGCGACTAACGGAAGTGGAGAAACAAAGCTGTCAGCTTGAGAGTGGACAGATTTGGGGGAGTCAACCCTTGGGGGTGAGAGAATAGGTCCTGACGAGTGTGCAGAATCCATGGATGTTGTAATAGGTGAGGCCGGAGGACGGGGAACTACACTTGTCAAGGCCAGAATGGGCAATGAGGATCACCTTGCATCTCAACCAAATTGCTTTCTTTAAAAATAGGGGTATCAAGGGAATTGGAGGATAAGCATAGAGGAGACCCCTGGGCTAATCGTGAATCAAAGCGTCACTCGGTGACTCCCCTTCTGGGGGGAAAAAGGGCAAAGAAGCTGCTGCATTTGTTGTTTGAAGGGGAAGCACAGAGATCGCAGCAAGGCTTGCCCCAACAGCTGAAAATTTCTGCAGTCACGTTCAGATCGAGAGACCACTCGTGGAAGGAGGATGCATCTGCTCAGCCTGTCCACAAGCATGTTGGAGCTCCCCGGGATATGCGTTGCTATAAGAAAGTGGTTGTAAGCTATCACCCAGTGCCAAATTCTCATGGCATCTCACACAGGGGGTAGGATTTGGTCCCTCCTTGTTTATGTACCAGACTACTGACATACTGTCTGACTGAATCGCAGTCATTCCCGATGGAAGGAGCGGATGTAGTGCCTGCAACACCAACAACACTGCACTCAACTTCAGAACATTGATATGCAAGTTGGCCTATAAGCTGGACCACGTGCCTTGGACGGTCTTTCCCTGAAAATGCCCTCCCCCCACCCTATCAAGGAAGCTTCAGTGGTCACTGTGGCATTGGGTTTAGGGATCTGGAAGGGGCGACACCAAAGATTTTCATCTGGCCTCATCCACCAAAGAATATCTTGCTTGCAGGAGTTGATGAGGATCTGTGAGTTTAGGGGTTGAAGATTTGCCAACCATTGGAACAAAAGGAGCCATTGTAGCAGTCTCATATGTAATCTTGCCAGAGGAACAAGCCATAGACCCCAGAGCCTGGAGAACTTCTCTTGCTGACACCTTTCTTTGACCTTTCTTTGACAGAGTATCACTTGCACTTGTAATCTTAACCTCTGAAGCCTGTGAGCTGGAAGAGATACCAGGCTTGTTCGAGTATTGAAAACTGTCCCTATAAATTCCAGTTGTTGGGTAGGTTGTAGACTGGATTTTTCCCAATGGACTGTGATGCCTAGAGACTCCGCCAGTGAGAGAGCGTAGAAAAGGGCTATGGTCAGGAGATGCTTGGTGGGGGCAGAGGGGAGCCAATAGTCTAAATATGGAAACACCTGGAATCCCTGAAGTCTCAGATGAGCTGTCACCACTGCTAGGCATTTCGTGAACACTCTGAAGGCCGTTGAGAGACCAAATGGCAGGGCTCTGAACTGGAACTGGTAATAATTGGCTCCTAGCAGGAAGCAAAGGAGACTCCTGGGGCATTTGTCCATTTTGATGTGGTAATACGCATCCCGGAGGTCTATCGAGCACATCCAAACTTCCTCCCGTAAAAAGGGGAGAATGGATTGTATAGTGACCATGCGGAATTCGGTTTGAACCACTGACTTGTTTAGATGGCTGAGATCCAAAATGGGTCTCCAGTCCCCGGTCTTTTTTGGCACCAAAAATAATCTTGAGTAAAAAACAGATCCGTATTGGTCTGGGGGGACTGGTTGGATGACTTTTTTTGACGCAGCTTTCTTATCTCTGAAGCCGCCTCTTCCCTCTGACTGAGTGGAACATTGGGAATGTTCTTTGTAGGTTTTGGGCGAGACTCTGGAGATTATTCTCTGCACCCACCGATCGTTTGTAATACAATGCCAGGCAGTTTGGTGCAGAGAAATAGGAACCCTGACTGCTTCCAGAGGAAAGAAATCGGGCAACACTTGAGGAGCGTTGATAAGACCGTCCGGAGAAAGAATCCCTGGAGTCTTAATTTTGGGGACCCTGTATGCCCCTAAAGGGGCATCTTCCACCACTGGGACCCCTCCGCCTCTAGGGGAATCCTCACCACGTGTGTTGCGGAAAGGACCTTGAGATTTTTTATGCCATATTTTCCCACTCCTCTGGTTCCTGGAAAAAGAACATAGAGGCTTAGAAAAACGTAGGCCAACAGCAGACAAGGTCTTTCCATCCTGCTCGCACATGGCCAGTGTGTCCTTTACTTTAGACCCAAACAAGGATGATGGTTCAATAGGGGCATTCAAAAAGGAGGGCTTGAAGGAGTCCGCAAGTTGTCAGATGCACATCCAGGCATGACGTCTCATGACTACACCTGCAGCTCTAGCCGCCCCTTAGGTTGCGTGGGAGAGCAACCTCACGGACGAGTTGGAGACAGATTCAAGGGTGGCAAGTTGAGAGGCACCCTTGTCTCGTGACCCATCGGAAACTTGACCCACGAGGGCTCCAGAAAATTCGGAGATCAGGTCCCTTTGGAGCCTCATGAAATGTGCCAAGTAATTGAGCGACCTGACTGCAAAGGTCGCTGAAGCAAAAACTCGCTTCCCTAGTCTGTCCACAGCCCGGGACTCTCTGCTGGGTGGGTGGACAGTAGGACTTTCCTCTGCAAGGTCCTTTTTAGTGGCCGCCACTACCACCATAGCATCTACTGGCAAGCCTCTAGACCAGTAAGGATGCTCCTCTGGTGGTGAATGAATCTGGTCTGGTCTCTGGGGAATGGCCTCAATAGAATCAGGGTTCTTCCACGCACGCTGCACGACGAGCTGGACTAACTCATCGCCAGGTGGGGTCACCCAAGAAGTAGAAGGCCTAGAGTGGAAAGCCTGCAGGAAAACATACTCCGAGGAAGTGTTGGAGGGCTTTTCCAGCCACCCCTCTGTTTCAATATTTCCAGAGTGTCTGCAAAGGTCATCGTAAGAGGTGACCATGGTGACCCTTCCCCATCATCATAATCTGTATCCTCTGTGAGAGACTCCTCTGGAGAGTCAAGGTGTTTCCTCTTACATGCCTTCTTCCGAGGAGGGGGTTCTTCAGTGAGAATGTCTGAAGACGACTCAGAAGGAAAAATTACCCTGAACTGGGGTTTCCTGAGGCTTGTGCTCTCGGTGTCCTGGGGAGGTGCCCGTGGTAGCTGTAGGTGAGGAGGAGCAGGGGGAAGATCCAATGTAGGAGGAGCACTTCCAGAAGCAAGCACCCTCTCCATCACTCGGAAAGCAGGCCCGCCCCAAGAGGAATGGGAGCCTGGAACAGAGTAAGACAATCTCAGAACCGAAGTCACACACTGCTCCACTAGACCCACTCCCAGGGATGAAGCCTCAAGCACGATCGGGGCAGGCGATGCCCCCACTCCCAAGGATGGGACTGATGATAAAATTTGGAACCGTGCTCAGAACCAAGGGTTTCATCCCCCCAACCATGAGACTGAGGAAGGGACGGTTCTGATGGAACCGAAATCCAAAGGGGAGGCCTCAGAGCCTCAGTGAGGATCACTGTCGGTGCCGAGGAAAGGGTTCCTACCAAGGACGTCAGAGTTGTGGGCCTCAGAATGGATGGATCCGAGGGAGGAGTATAAATGAGAGTCCTGGGAGCAGTAGACCCAAATCCCGAAGTTGGATGAGTCTTAGGAATGTTTATCCCTCTGGCTGTCAACAGCTGGTCCAGCAGGCGCACCACATCGAATTCAGACTCATGGTGGACCTTACAGACACTCCCAAAGGAGAGTCAGGCTGGTCCAGAAAAAGGCTATAAGCCTGGCCTAAGAACGGGTCCAATGAGGGGGAGTACTGGGTCCGTGGTGTTTGAATTGTTGGCACTAAAGATTTTAACTTGGAAACACGCAATAGAGGAACTAACGGTGTCAAGAAAGGACTCAGTGCCGAGGAGGCACTCAAAGTTGAGGTTATCGGTTCCAAGGAGATCGTTAGAACTGTCATCGGTGCAGTGAAAGGTGAAGTTGGTGCCGAGACTATTGAAGACAATAAGGTCAGAGCCGTAGTCGTTATGGTGCCGAAGGTGGTGCTGATGTTGAAGTTATCGTAATGTCCAAAGAAGCAACTAGAGCTGAGCTCGGAACAGAAGCAACAGGAATATTCTGAGCCAAGGAAGCAATCTTGTGTTCAGTAGATGATTTGTGGGCCTTGTGTTTGTAGGCTTGTCTTATCACCAGCCGGTGAAGAGGGATCAGAATGTGGATGTCTTTTGTCCTTCACTGGAGGGGTTGAGACCTCTGACACAGAAAGGGCCTCTGAGAAAGGTGAAGTTAACAGGCCTTTCAAGATAAGTTTGTTTTTTCTCTCATTCAGAGTCAGTTTACTAAAACTCAGAGAAATCTGGCAAGCAGGTTTCACAGAAAGGTGAGGAAACCCCCAGACAATAGACACAATCATCATGTAAGTCACAGTTGGGGAGTTTGCCATTGCATGAAGTGCAATGTTTGAACCCCGAAGTCCCTTTTTTCTCAGACATATCCAACACACAAAGGAAACAAAAATTACTGCTAGAAAAGAGTAGGAAAAGAAAGATACCAACGATGGTATCAAACAATACCACAAGGGTAGAAGAGGGTGTTACCAATAATGGTACAAGAAATAACCGATGGGTAGAGCTAGATAGAGAAATAGGATAGAAAAATTAGATTAGAAAAAGGGTTAAAAAAAATACCAACATTTGTAAAAAATATGACACTTAGCTGGAGAGCTCAGTGAAATGCTGCCATATGGCTGCGCGGCAAATGAGATCTGAGGTAACTGGGAGAAGGACATTGTGGTTAGCAGCTTAGCTCGAGAGTTTTTGGTATACGCGAGCTTGGTATTTGGCCGAATCTGTTCCGAGGGCTTGGAACTGAACCCATCAGTGATGACTGGGAAGAAGATTAACAACATCAGATTATGAATTCAAGGCATTAAATAAATTTAGATTTTTATTTTTGTTTATGTTTTCCCCTCACTTCCTGTCAATCATTAGCCCTCTCAAGACCAGTCTACCCATTTGTTCTCATCACTAGGGACATAGCTGGATAGCAGAAGCTATCACTCAGGCAACCATCATGGCGGTGCACCTTTTTTCTTGCTGGTCCCCAGCCCCAGTAAGCACTTGTCCAATTTGCTGAAGGAGGACATGCAGTGGGTTGACCACAGAAGATGTCCCTTTAAATCTGCAAGTGGCATTCCCTCCAAGCAACCTTGCTTCCATAGGGCAGCAGGAGAAATGTTTTCCTGACTCTCCACTATAGCAATCAAATACCTGTGTGCGCCACTGAGTACATGCCACCCTACCCAAAACAAGCAGGTCACCGTATTTAACTTCACCCACTTCGCTGCCTGGCTCTTCCAGTGCCAGTCCGCTAAACAAACTCTATAGTCACCTGGACTGCAGTAAGAGTTCTGTACCTCTGTTCCACAAAGCCAGGCTGAAATTAGACTTTTCATGTAGCAGAAAGCCTTCACAAACTTCATTTAGTAGACATCTCCATGCACTCTTTTACTTCACACAATTAATTCAGAGGTTGCTGTACCCTGGAGAAATGTAAATGCTTCATGCAACAACTTCATCTATAGAAAATGTAAATTTGCACTCCGTGATATCTGCATACATTGCATGCTAATGATTCAAGCTTGTGCGCTGAATACGAGCGGACCTACATAACTCACTGGTCACACCAACCAACTTTAAGGTTATTCAGGACACTGAATTTTGCTAGTATTTGGCCACATGCTAACTAAATTCACCTGTAAAAAGTGTACACCATCCTGGAAGCAGTGTGTTTGCCTTCCTAAGTGTCCCAGTCTAATGTGGAAGGAGTTTTAAGTACTCGCAACACTTACTTCATGAACTAATGTTCTACCTCATCGCTTAAAGCAATATGGCATAAACTGAATAGTAAAGGCATGTGACAAAGCAGCATGAAGGGAAGCCAGCGGAATACAAGTCAATGTTTTCGAGTTAGGGTTCATAATCAGTTTAGTGTAATTGCTTCATTAGTGTATTCACTGCACTAACAAATAATTTTACCCTGAACTAATTCTGAGATTATTTTTAATGTTTACACCCAGATTTATTTTACAATGAAAACACACAGGAATATCAAATTATCCTGGCATGTAGTTTAGAAGTACGCAATTCAATGAAAGAAAATTTGGATGAATTATAAATTTCATAAATTTGAGCTAAAATTCAATCAAGGAGATTGAGAGGGGTCTCTGCAAGGGAATACTACTATTTAGTCCAAAAGTGTAGCAAACTCAGTTTTGATTATATTAAAAGCATAGGGGAGTAAGGGGGGGGGGCAGAGTTCACCACAAAAAAGATGCGTGTGTTCTAATACTGAAATGATTTTTGATTTACTATATCACATAACAGTTCAATAATTTGCCAGAACTGAAAGTCTTATGTGTAACAGTTTTTATACGATCAGCTGACTGACAAAGACACTCTCCCCTTGATTAGTCCCCAAGGTTGGGGTCCTCCTCTCCACCTATCACAATTTGTAAACCTATTTCCTTAAGAGTCCATTGCTTACAGTGCAAGCATGATGCCAGTATGCTAATCTCAAAATGCACACTTGTTTAGTAGGTGATAAATCTACATATATGTCCAGAAATCTAGCCATTTTATTTTTCCTTAACTCATTTTTTCCCTATTTTTCTTTTGATGCACACACACACACCTCCATCGATCTACATCGGTTAAACTGTGGGTTAAAAAATCTTGATGTTATTCCATGAAACCTCTGATTATTTTGCAATTAATTTATTGTTTTAATTGTTTCTCCACAAACCATACTGGCCTGAAATTGGTCAGTATTGACTAATGCTCTACCCTGGTTAAAAATAAAAACAAATAAATTCATTAATTCGCTAAAGAATAATGCACAACTTACATAACAGTTTAGCCTATGCCCAACAAGTCAGCCAGTCACTAACAAACTTGCACATCCTGCATATAAATAAAGAATAAACAGATGACAACATACATAGCTAACAAACAATATAAATTATTTACCTGATAGATTTACAGGAAAAATTCACAATTGCAGAGGCTGGACTGGAGCAGTGGCCCATGCATGGAACAGATGAAAGAAGATCCCCTCAAAAATCAACTGATACAGTAAGAAAGTACAGTTTCATTAAGTCTTGTTTACTTGTAATCGTAGATGTTTGAATTCCTCACTGTCTCGAGTGTCATTCTGGGTTATCTGCCAAGGTAACCCAGTACTGGTCAACTTTCAAAAGCTCAGACTCCCCTCCCTCTCACTCTTGCTGTGACTACTGTTTGGCTGAGCTTATCTTAAGGTGGAAGCCTTAAGATGTCACAGGAAGTGAGTGTTCAGGCTTTGTTACTTCCAGGAAAAAGGCCAGGAAAGTACATGAAGCCAGAATCATGCAAGCAAGAGTAAATTCACAGCCAATCACAATACAGTAAAAAAAACAAATCCAACAGCAACCAAATCAAAAAAGTTGAAACTCCCCTCAACTACACACAATCTGGGGGCATACCACCTAGAAAGCCTCTTTGATTTGTAAACGTAAGATTTCTAGCTGTACATTTAATTACCTCCTTAAATACCCGCTGCACATCCTCATGGAACAAGTGCCTAAATATATCAAAATAAAATGAGTGAGGCTGTCACAGATGCAATTCCCTTAAACTAGGGTGTACTACTTTCTCCTGATGCTGTGTGAGCAGATCCAGTCTCTGTGAGGAAACTTCTGGTAATTGCCATTTGCCAGTTACAATAACAGGGAGAACCAACTCTGCCTAGGCTAAGGGAGCTACCACAATGATCTTTGATAATTCTTTCTGAATTGTACTCTGGGAATCATTGGAAAGGGCAGAAATGCATAAGGAACATTCCTGACCATGGGAACAATAGAGCATCTGTCTTCCAAGCAAGGTTACAAGGATATCTTGAATAGACTTTTTTCAGTTGTCTCTTTTCAAAGTAAGTGAACACATCTACTTGGGGTGTTCCCACATCTGGATCAAGTCCTGGAACACTTTTATATGGAGATTTCACTCATAAGCATCTGTCCAGGATCTGCTTAGTCTGTCTGACAGTTTTTTGCTCTGATGGAATGTATGACGCCTGAAGAGTCCAAGAATGCTGTACAGCCAGCTCCCAGGCCATAGTTGCCAACTGCCAAAGAAGGTATGACCTTGTAACCCCCCTTACCTGTTCAGGTAACACATCATAGTAGTCTTGTCTATGGCCATTAGAAAGAGGATCACAAATCCATAAATGGTGAAGACCTTGTATGTTGCAAATCATTGCCAGCATTACTTTCACAATTATATGCTTTAGTGCATCCTGAGGACCCCCCCAAGCCTCATACTTGAACTTCCATGAAGTCTGTCTGAACAGATTTGACTGGGGTCTGAAGAGAAAAAGGGAGTCCTAGAGCCAGATGCAGTTGATCCTCCACCACTGCACTTTTTCACAAATCCTAGTACCGGTTCCTGGAAATCCAAGGGATGAAAGTACTGGGTACAATTCTTCAAGTACCACTGAATTTTTCTCACTTGTAGTCTGGCTAGAAGAATCATGAGGATTACTGACAGCATGAGGCCTAGAGCTTTGAAGAACATTCTTGTTGAGGCTGTGTGTTGAAGACAGAAATCCAAGAAAGTGCCCTGATAAGTCAGAACTTTGTCTTCTGGTAGGAAAGCCATTCTTTTTACTCCATCTATCAAACATCTCTGGAAACCAATTAACTGAGAATGTGTGAGGAAGGACGTTTGAAGGTTCAATTTATAGCCCAGGTAGGAAATGAGATGCAACCTTGTTTAAGGACTCCAAGCACCTGGATATAGAATCTACACAAACCAGCAAGTCATCCATATCAGCAAGTCATCTATATCAGGAAAAATGTGGATATCTAGAGTTTTTTACTTTGTAACTACATGAGGTGAAGTAGATAACCTGAAGAATAATGCAGAAAAATCAGAATGTAAGACAGTAACAGCAAATCTCAAAAACGGCATGGAATTGGGAGCAACAGGAATTTAAGGACGGTCTTCGAGATTTAGAGTCACATGAAACAGTGGTCTGGAAGCAATGCTAGGACCGACAAAGTAATCACTCTGAATTTCAGAAATTTTTTGAAGGTATTTAGAAAGGACAGATCTAGGATGGGTCTCCAGGAGTGCTCCTTTTTTGGTACCAAAAAGATTCTTGAGTAAAATTTTGCGTATCAAAGGCAATGGCTCTATGACCCCTGCTTCTACCATATGATGGAGAAAACAGCTTTGTTTGGTCTGGTGGGTGTGGGGGACTCCCCCTGAAATCAAGAGGATTTTATATCCAGTGCCAAATGTATCCATCTAGAGTTATCCTCAAAACCTATTTGAAGGGTTCCAAGATGGCTGCACACTGAGCAACAGCTTGTTTCTAGCTCTCCCAGTGTTGAAACAGAAACTCACCAGAGAAGGCCAATAGACTTGTGCTTATGGTGTGAATTTCACAGTAACTGGCTAGTACGTACACTGCCTGGATGCTAAGAATAAAGAAATGCATATGACCTGGGAAAAAGTCAGCTACAAAAAGTGAGGAAGAAACACTGACTAGGGAGAGTTCTGCAACTGTTCAGCAAAAAAATAATGCAACCTTCAGACATGACTTCCAAGAACCTACAGGATGACATAAGACAACTGCATTCAGAACTGGTTAAAATAAACAAAACACTGATAGACTATATTAACACAAACAACAAAAGGCTGGAACAAATGGAAGAAACTTTAAACAGTCACTCAGATGAGATGACAAAGCTGCAAAAATCAGAGGTCGAAATAAAGAAAAGGCTGTCTGAATATCAGACTGCTCAGGAAGATATGTAAAAAAAATAACAGAATTAGAGGACAGAACACGTAGGGAAAACTTGAGATTCCAGAGAAGCTGGAAGGCACAGACTGCATTAAATTTATGAAAGTACAAATAAGCAACTGGACTGGTATTCTACAGTGGGGCTTATTAGTTGAATGGGCACATTGTGTGTATGCTCCAAATCTAGCTGTAAGAAAGCAACCTAGACCTTTAATTGTAAGGATGCAATCCTACCAGCAGAGAGTTGATTTTGTCAAAACTGTGGCAGAAGGACAAAATACTAAAAGTAGGTGATAGAGTGTTTGCGGAGAATGATTACTCATTGTACACCATGCAAAAGAGAAGTAAATTCATCTCTCATTCACAGAATGTCGAGACGCAGGTGTGAGATTCAAACAGCTGTATCCAGCTGTCTTCAAGGTATTCTTCCTTGAAGGAACAAAATTATTTTTTGATGAAATGCATGCTAAGGAGGAAATATAAAAGTTTATCCAACAAAAACTGAGCTGTGAAACAGAAAGATTCGGCTTCTTGCTCCTTTGGTAATAAAGACCACAGAGAGACTGCACCTGTGAAACCTTTTCCAGTATTTCAACAGAAAATATTGGAGAGAAGGAAGGGAGCATGAGAGTTGGCTAGAAGAATCAAGAGTAGGTTGGAAATGAAGTAGAGACAGGATTTGGGTGATGGAGAACAGTAATAAATTCAGTAACTTAATGTGAGATTACAATGCAATAATTATATTTGGGAAATATGACAGCACAATAAAATCTGGAAATATTGGACTTCTTCAAAATGTGTTTGCTGAGTGGGGGACTCAAGTATATACCGTACTTCATATCATTAATGTTCAGAAAATGCTTTGGGGAGGGGAAGAGAGGGGAGAATGCTAAATGTAAGTTCCCCTCTACTCGTCACTCAGACCCATTATATAGTACAACGCCCCATTTTGGTATGTACCTCACAAGACATCTACAACAACTGGAAAGGCCACAGAAATACCTCACAAAGAGGATTACTGGCCTCAAACAGATGCCCTACGCAGACCGTCTCAAAAAACTCCAGCTTTACTCCGTCACATATCGCCTACTCAGAGGTGATCTCTGCATAACATACAAAGCTATTTCAAACCCAAAGCTGTTGGACATGCTCCACTTAAAGAAATCCCAACCCCTACAAGTTACACACACTAGGGACCTAAACCTTGTCACTACAATAAACAGAACATGCTGGAGGGATAGATTCATGTCCCAGAGATTTCCCATACTCTGGAACAAACTACCTATCTATATCAAACAAAGCTCCTCATTAGCACACTTCAAGAAAAATCCTGATGATTGGATGAGAAATAGGAAATTCACAACTTTGCATAAACCGTTTAATAAAACAAAGCTTTCAGGCAAATACGTCCTTCTTCAGTGTTAATAAAATTTATAATAAGACCTAACATCTTTTATACTTAAAAACTCAAAACACATGACACAGCCTATCAAAGAATTATCAATCAATCAGAAAAACACTGACTGATTGATTGTTAATTCTTTGATAGGTAGGCTGTGTCATGTGTTTTGAATTTTTAAGTATAAAAGATGTTAGGTCTTATTATGAATTTTATTAACACTGAAGAAGGGCATATTTGTCTGAAAGCTTTGTTTTATTAAAAGATTTATGCAACACTGTGGAACCTGCTTTTTCTTGGTGCTTGGATATTTGTTTGACAGTTCCACTTCATCATTTGATTAACCTTTTTGCCTTTTGACTTTTGCAAATAGGAAATTCACCCCAGGGATCACCTCTGTGGCTCTGCTCGACAGGGGCACAGGAAAATAATTTTCTTGGGTGTCGAAAGCCAGGGTACTTTTTTGGCTAGGCTTATATAGGCTCTAGGGCCAATAGCCTAGTACCTACCTATGAAGTAAAGAAAACACTTTCTTTTCTTAATAGTATTGTATTCGTGTTGCATGGTTTTATTTGTGTGTTATTTTTGGGTGTATTAGAGATTGTAAATAGGTGGTGTTTTTATTTGTCTCCCCTCTTTCTTCTTTGTGCAGTTTTTTGAAACATAGGCAATGTAATGATTAAAAAAAGGATGGTTAAGGGCACATGAGAGTTCAAATTAATGTGCTTTTTTCATTCTTGCATGGGGAAATGACTGATTAAAGACCTTTATTTTAAGACCGAGAGCAAGTAAATGAAAAAAGAATACTATAAGTTTTTTTTCCCTAGCACTTGCAAATATGTATACAAAGTAGCATTTCTGCAGCTGGTCTTCATGCCTCCATTGAGAAAATCTGATAAAGAGAAACTGGAGACAGTCTGGTGGAAGGGGATTGGCTGAGGGAAATTAAGGAAAAAAAAAAAAAAAAAAAAGAGAAATTGACTAGGACATAATGTTTCCTGAAAACAGTAAGGGGTTTTCTCCAGATGTGACAGCTTTAAAGATAATACAAAACCAGTTAGACGAAGTAAAGTACTCTCAATTTTGTTAATGCAATGGGGATACTATTCTAAACAGCTGCTTTTGCTTTTTCTTATTCAATCTTTCCCTTATCTCTTTTTCTTTGTTCAGTTTTGAGAAATGTAGGCACTGCAATGAAAAAAAATGAGGAGGGGAGGAGATGGGAGGAAGAGAGCAGAAAGGTCTGGTTAAGACAGTACGACAAAAGAAAAATCAATGCGCTTTTTCCCATTCTTGCATAGGGCAATAACTGGGTAAAAACCCTAGGTGTTATCCAGTAATAAGGTTATTACAAAGCATGTAAATAAAAAAAATATTGAATATTGTAAGGCGTTTTTATTTTTTTTTTTTTATAAACAAAGTACCCTTAGCAGTTTTGTGTACGGTTTGCATGTCACTACAAGACAATTTGATAAAGAGAAATGGTTTGGAGAAAGTGCTTACTGAGAGCATTCAAGTGTTTTCTCAACTGGGAGAGTTATAAAGATATATAAAAATCAAATGGCACTTACTAATAGCACAGGCTGTACCCGTGGGTCTTAGCATGACTAACCTTTCTTTTTCGTTAACTTTATCCTGCCTGTGTAGCTTATCGACTTAGAACTTACGTTTTTATTAGGAAACAAAAACTTCAATATTTGAAGATGTACATAGTTTTGTGTGTTATTGTAAAGTTCATATGTTTTAGTTTTTTTTTTGGGGGGGGGGTTGTTCTGTTTGAGGGCTTTCAAAAAAAAGTTATGCAAGATGTGACATAGCCATAAATGAATAGGACATGAAACTACTGCATAAAAGAACAACCTGCCGAACAGTATATACATGTAACATAAAACCTAGAACTAGACATTTAGCAAAGGGGCAGTTATATAAAAGGTGGTAATAACTATATAAAAAATTATGCTTTCTGTAATGTCTTCCAATCTGAATGGTCTTACAGATAAATATAAAACAGAATGTAGGGCACTATATTAAAAAATGTAGAGTGCAAACAGCTATGCTACAGGAGACACACCTGGAAAGAAGTAGACGTGAATTTGATAAAGAAAGGTATTGAAGGTTATTCAGTGAAACATCTAGGGTGAAGGAAAAGAGGATTACTTATATTAATTGGAAGAGGAGCTCCAATAGTGATAGAAGGGAAAAAAAGATAATGGAAGATACATAGTACTAAGGGGCTACTTGGCTAGGGAGGAGGATTACACTGGCATGCAATTACATTCCCCCTAAAACTGCTATAATGCACCTTAAGAAAATTCTGAGAGAAATAATCAGCTTTCAGCAAGTAATATTACTTAATAGGTGGAGGCTGGAATATGGTTTGCAACAGTGAAGATGTGTCTGGGGGGCCTAGAAGGGAAAATATAACAAGGGAGGGTAGATTTTTGAAGAAATTTATGAAAATGTTTGGCATGGAAGATGTGATTTCAGTACTAGGATTTCACAGTGAATTTACATATTATTCACTAAGATACAAAAACTGGGTTAGGCTAGGTAGATTTTATATCTCACAGAAACATGTGAATTTAACTGAAGGTCTTGAAACACACACGATAACTAAAATAAAAATGCAAAGTAATGAATTTAAAATGAGACACTGACTCCTTCCCACCTACCAGTTGAAATGAGAAGAATTTAAGGAATGGATTGTGGAATTAATTCAAGAGCTACTAGAAAAGACAGAATTATCTTCTGAAAATATAGCTAAGGAATGGGATAAAATTAAAGTGGAGTTTAAAACTAGGTTGGAAATAAAAGGGAGATATGGTTAAATAGTAAGAATAATTATTTTGAGAGATTAACATATAAAGTATTGCAAAATAGGAGGAATCTCAGAGCAAGAAAAAGAACAACTGCAGAATACTAAACAGAAAATATGGGATTACCTCGATAATATGCACGAGTTTAGAAATATTGCTGTTAAGCAACTGTTTTTTTTGATAACTCTAGAGTACAAAAACGTCTAGCACAACAACTCATGCAACAAAAAGTGGAAAGGGCAGTCACCAAGGTTAGAGAGCCTTTAACAAGGAAGACAAGAGACCCTACAAACATATTAGAAATATTTCGGAAAGTTTATCAAAATTTGCACATAGCAGAGAAATATGGAAATCAAGAAAATATACAAATGGAAATGTTTATGGAAGAATTAAACATGCCAAATTTAGAGGTAGAGGAGGCTCAATTACTAACAGTTATGACAGGAAGGGATGAGAAAAAGGCTATGTATAACCAATCCACAGGAAAGTCCCCAGGAATAGATAGTATTCCTGTGGAAGTTTGGAGGTTAGGAGGAAAAAAACTGATAAAGAATCTGGGAGGTTTTGTTTAACAGTATTATAAGAGAAGGAGAAGTACCAGCATCCTGGAAGAAGGTGGTGGTAATGTTAATACCTAAAGAGGGTAAATGCCCATCGGATCCAGCTTCATACAGGCCCATTTCAATACTAAACCATGATTATAAAGTCCAGAGACAAATATAAATGAGCACTATGACAGTGAAACAACCATGGACAGTCCGTAGTACATTAACCATAAATTATTTATTCAATAAGAATCGGTAAGCGCTTTCACATAGAGCTTCATCAGACCATTAAAATTCATCCATAAAAAACCCTTTTTATACTTAATCATGTTAAAAGCCGTCCAATCAGATGTGGTCTCTCAGCCAAATCAATTTAGAGCATTTCTAATGGCTTATGCTAAGCAACAACTAAAACAGAGTGAAATATAAAAATGCATATGACATATCTAAGCTTGTTTCCTGCATTTACTGTAACTAGTCAAGTCCAGACACAGACTTGCTGTATTCCAGGACTGTTGGTAAGCTTCTGAGCCCCCCAAGCCTTTCTGCGTTGGAAGGAAGCCTTCTAGCTTATCAATGGGAGTGTAAGCACTAGGTAGCCTATCTACCACGGGAAGAGTGGGTTTTGGCCCTGAAAGTGTAGTTCACTGGTTGTTTGGGCAGTTTTTCCATCTTTCTACTTTCTGGTTAAAAGCCCATTTTGCATTTGGTCCCCGCCTTTCCTATTAACTAGTGTAATCCAGGTACAGATTTGCTGTATCCAGGACTGTTGGTAAGCTTCTGAGCCCCCCAAGCCCTTCTGTATTGGAGAGAAGCCTTCTAGCTTATCAGTGGGAGTGGTAAGCACTAAGTAACCTATCTACCACAGGAGGAGTATTTCTGGCCCAGAAATTATAGTTTATTGGCTGTTTGGTTAGCTTTTCCATCTCTTTCAACCTTCTGATTTAAAAGCCTGTGTTTCTGCTTGTTTCCTGCCTTTCCTGTTACTAGTCTAGTCCAGGTACAGATTTGCTGTATCCAGGACTCTTTGTAAGCTTCTGAGCCCCCCAAGCCTTTCTGTGTTGGAGGGAAGCCTTCTAGCTTATCAGTGGGAGTGTTAAGCATCAGGTAAGCCTATCTACCACAAGAGGAGTGATCCCTGGCCCAGAAATTGTAACTATTGGCTGTTTGAGCAGTTTTTTCCATCTCTATCAACTTTCTGGTTTGAAAGTCGCACTTGTGCCCGTTTCCTGCCTTTCCTATAACTAGCCTAGTCCAGTTACAGAGTTGCTATATCCAGGATTGTTAGTAAGCTTCTGAGCCCCGAAGCCTTTCTGTGTTGGAGGAAAGCCTTCTAGCTGATCAGTGGGAGTGGTAAGCACTAGGTAGTCTCTCCTCCACGGGAAGAGTGAGTTTTGGCCCAGAAATTGTAGTTTATTTGGTTGCTTGGGAAGTTTTCCATCTCTTTCAACTTGCTGGCTTAAAAGCCTACATTTGTACTTGTTCCCCACCTTTCCTGTAACTAGTCTAGTCCAGGTACAGATATGCTGTATTCCAGGACTCTTTGTAAGCTTCTGAGCCTCCTAAGCCTTTCTGTGTTGGAGGGAAGCCTTCTAGCTTATCAGTGGGAGTGGTAAGCATTAGGTAGCCTATCTACCACAAGAGAAGTGGTTCCTGGCCCAGAAATTGTAGCTATTGGCTGTCTGGGCAGTTTTTTTCCATCTCTTTCATCTTTCTGGTTTAAAAGCAGCACTTGCGCTTGTTTCCCACCTTTCCTGTAACTAGCCTAGTCCAGATAAAGAGTTGCTGTATCCAGGACTGTTGGTAAGCTTCTGAGCCCCACAAGCCTTTCTGTGTTGGAGGAAAGCCTTCTAGCTTATCAGTGGGAGTGGTAAGCACTAGGTAGCCTGTCTACCACGAGAGGAGAGGTTCTTGGCCCAGAAATTGTAGTTTATTGACCATTTGGACAGTTTGTCCATTTCTTTCAACTTTCTGGTTTAAAAAAAACACACCTGCGCTTGTTTCCTATCTTTTCTGTAACTAACTTACTGAGTAGCACTAGAAAGCCTTAAAATGATACAAGCCTTCTAGCTTAGGAGAGACACTTTGGAGTGATTATCAGTTTTCTGTACTTTCTTGCTGTACTTAACTGTTTTCCGCCTAAACACAGATTTTGCAAAGTTTATTGTAATTTAAAAGCTTGTTTTTTTCGCATATTGTACTTAATTTGACGGCCTGCACTTTTAAAAAGTTTTTTGTTTAAATAATTTTTTTAACTGTTGTAGGCTACACACTAAAGTGCGATAGCCTTTTCTGATCGTTTGTAGTTGTTTAAAGCTGTTTTAAGTGTATTTGTTTACTGTTTTTGCCGTATCTTTTAAAAAAAAAAAAAAAAATTCCTAGTTTCCCGCCTTTCTAAGCTAGTATAGTCCAGTTTTCAGGCTAGTGCTGAATTCAGGGCTCTGATACTAGTTTCTGAGTTGCCCATACCTTACTTGGATAGAAGGAAGTTTCTCTGTTCATCTGTGAGAAAGGGGAGCTTTGAGCAACCTATCTATCCCTGGAGGAGTGGTCCCAGCCCACAAGTTAGTGGTTTATTGGCCATTTTGGGCTAATTTCTCTCTCTTTCATTTCCCTACTATAAAAACCGCATTTGCACGGTTTTGTGCACCGGGCAGTGCCGGTTAGCTACGGTTAAATTATTCCTGGCTCCACTAAGTCTCCTCTTCAGTTTTTCCCTTGAAACTAGTTAACTCTCAACCTAAGCACTCAAAAAGCATCTTACAGCCCAGAACATGCTCAGACCTAATAGCAAGCACTAATATACCCTGACACTGATTGCCCAACAGGGCAAGGCTCTTTATTCACCCCTCACCAACCAAGCGACTAAGCAGCTCACCCTACTATTCAGGCATGACCAAAGGGCAATTTCAGGTGCACTCTCCAGCCCAGCTGGTGAATCTGGGTATCCTGAGGCAATGTTACAACTGCCTCATGTACACAGCCAACCCTCTCCTCCTACCACAAAACACTAACATATGCGAGAGATGCAATTATACAGCCAAACTGGAGGCTAAGCCGTCTCCACCCAAGACTGGAACAGACAGTCAAGAGGAGAAGGTTAACACTTGCACCACAACTCCAGTCACACACAGACCTACTAAAACAGCACTGGCAAAAAATACGCATACATACACAAAATCATACTCGGAAGCTCTAAATAACCTGCAAAAGCATCAGAAACCTCCAAAGCAGACACCCAAACAACCTGCACTTCCCATCACAAACCAGACAACACACAAAACACAAAATCAGTGTGCTGCACAATCACAGCCCTTAAGGCGAAATAACATACCTAACACACTAGTAATAGGTGACTCTATAGTCAGGCACACTGACGTCCCACTCACTAGGCTGGACAAGCAGAAGGTTACTGTTAGCTGCCTGTCGGGAGCCAGAATCCACCACATAACACAAGCACTCAGATCACTCCAGAACAAGTACAAATATAACTCTGTCATTGTTCATGTTGGTGTGAATGGCCTGAGACGTACCTCCCTGGACTACATGAAAAGAGACATGGAAGAGCTCTCTGGATCATGTAAGCTCAGGCTGGTATGACCCTGGCCCTGAGTAGCATCCTGCCCTCACCAAAAATGATATCTCAGTCTAAAGAAAAAATTATCAATTTCAACAATTGGCTAAGCTTCTGGTGTCATTCAAAGGGGATCCAGTGTCTGTCAGCCTGGGAAGACATGCTCGACAAGCCGCGTTGCTTCGCAAGAGACAGCTTGCACCTGTCACCCCTAGGCTTTCAAATACTGGTCAAGGCTCTTGCTGCCCCCATAGTGCCTTTTTTTTAGGCAAGGCTCAAAGTCAAACCCACCTCCGTAAACAGCACAATTAACAAAAAACTGAGGGTTATGCTACTCAACGCCAGGAGTTTAAATCTCAAAATACACGCGCTCGAAGCACTCCTCAGTAGGGAGATCATCGACATCTGTGTAGTAACTGAAACCTGGTTCAAGGCTCCTGACAGCACCCCAGCACTACCGAGCTACAACTCATACCACAAGTTTCGGCCACAGAACACGGACCGAAATACAAAAGGAGGGGGTATACATATTCATCAAGGATACCTACACCTCCAGGTTAGTGGTGTAGCATACCACCCCTGAGATCATTCATGTGCAACTAACATCGGGAAAATCTGCAATGCAAATTGTGGCCTGCCACAGATCACCCTCCATGACCCAGGACCACCATTCCACCTTTCTGGAGACACTGGAATACATGAAGGTTCTACCAAACACCCTGATATTGCACAATTTAAATTACCCTACCATTCACTGGGAAAACTACTAGAGTACAAATTCCCAGGCCCAGAGCTTCCTGGAATTCATCAACTCAAACGCCCTGAATCAACTGGTAAACTCTCCTACCAGAGGTGAAAACATATTGGACCTGGTCATCACCAACATGGGTGACAGGTGTTCCACACTGGAGGTCAACCCGTCACTGGTTAGATCAGACCATAAACTAATCACTCTGGATGTCCACACCCCACCACCACCCCTAACTAAGGAAACTACAGTAAAAAACATTTCTAAAACAAACTTCACCTTACTTAAGCCAGAGGTGGTAAGTTTCACAGCCCTCATGCTAAAGGATAACGCTGCCCAAGATGCAGAAACCTTTACAAATGCACTCTATGAGCACCTATAAGGATGCATGGATCGTGCCATCCCTAGCAAAACCAAGACTCACTCCTCTAAGAGAAGGAAACCAGTTTGGTGGACCCCTGCCATAAACAGGCTATACAATAGGAGGAGGAAACTAGTGCAGAAAAAAGCAAATCCCAAGAAGGAAAGACATCCCTGATCAGTATCAGTAAGAAACTGAGGTCCCTCATGAAATCGTCCAAGGCTAACTTTGAAAGAAAAATAGCCAAGGATTCAAAAGATAACCACAAAGCCTTCTTTAGCTATGTTAAGAATCTAAGTGGCAACTCGCAGATATGCACTGAACTAGTGCAAAATAGCACAAAATATACTGAAACTACTGATATTGCCAACATCCTGGCAGATAGATTCAGTGCAAACTTCACCCCTCTCTCACCTCCAAAAGGGCCCACAATAATACCGGAAAACTGTAGTGTCCCAAAAATCACAGACGCACAGGTGAAAACAGCCCTTTCAAAACCCAAAAACACAGCATCAATGGGACCAGATGGTGTCCCAGGCTGCGTCTTGCACGAACTACAGAACAAACTAACCCCCCACCTAAACATGCTGTTCAACCTCAGCCTCTCCACAGGCTACATGCCCATAGAATGGCGCACAGCAATGGTTATTCCTCTCCACAAAGGAGGGGCCACAACTGACCCTGTTAACTATCGCCCCATAAGCCTGACTAGCCTGGTCTGCAACGCTATGGAGTGCATCATCATGAAACTCATTAACAAAGACATTGGGAACCTACAAACACTTGACCCGACCCTGTTTGGATTTGTTAAGGGCAGATCATGCCTACTAAACCTGGTTGACTTCTTCGAGACAGTCACCAAGGCCATAGATGAGGGAAAGGTGGTTCACACAGCCTACCTTGACCTTACCAAGGCTTTCGACACCATTCCCCACTCGGGTATTACAGAAAAACTCACTAGCCTGAACATAAACCCCTACGTCACGAGATGGGTTGCCAACTGACTTACAGACAGAACTCACATGGTAAGAATAGCGGGCTCCAGGTCCAACTCTAAACCATTCACAAGTGGTGTCCCGCAAGGCTCAGTCCTGGCACCCCTACTGTTCAGCATATACTTCTCAGAAGTACAGGCAAACACAGAAGAACTATGGCTAACCAAGTTTGCCGATGACTGCAAACTGGGAGCCATAACTGACTCTCCGGCTGACACGGACATCCTCCAAAACGGCCTTACTGAGATGGACACCTGGTGTCAAAGTCATGGCCTCAAGCTAAATGCCAAAAAATGCATAGTCATCCCATTTGGGAAAAGCAAACCACCCACGAATTACCACATAGGTGGCAGCCCCCTTAATACAGAAGAGGTAATAAGAGATCTGGGGACCCAGGTAGATTGCAATCTCTCCTTTAGCAATCATATTGCCAAAGTAGTTAGGAAATCCTTCTATGTGGCCCATCTAATTACTAAAGGGTTCGCATCTAGAAATAAAGAGGTTACAGTGCCCCTCTACTCGTCACTCATTAGACCCATCATAGAGTACAATGCCCCATTTGGGATGTACCTCACAAGACACTTCCAACAGCTGGAAAGACCAAAAAAGTACCTCACCAAAAGGATTACTGGTCTCAAACACATGTCCTATGCAATCCGACTGAAAAAACTCTGGCTGTACTCAGTGACATATTGCTTGCTCAGAGGTGATCTCTGCCCGACTTACAAAGCCATGTCCAACTCAGAATTGATGGACATGCTCCACCTAAAGAAATCCAAATCCCTGCAAGCCACACGCTCTAGTGAGCTACACCTCGCCACAACAATAAATAGACCATGCTGGAGGGATAGATTCCTGTCACAGAGACTCCCCATGCTTTGGAACAAAATTCAAATTACATAAGGCAGAGCCCCTTACTAACACTCTTCAAGAGAAACCTTGACAAGTGGATGGGTAACAGAAAATACACCCCTGGGATCACTTCATTGGCTCTGCTTGACAGAGGATCAGTTAATTAATCAATGGGGTGGTGAAAGCCGACACACTCTGGCTACGGTTATAAATGCCCTCAGGCAGATAGCCTATTACCTACCTATGAAGCTATATCTACAAATAAAATAGCATGCACTAACTATAATGAATCAAAACAGTAATTTGTTAGTCTCCTAGATTTCAAATAAGGTTTTAAGGACACCCCTTTCATTGAGGCCTTTGCCTCTATCTGCTCTAAGCCTAAGGATCCATATTACTTCTCTACTTTCTGTTTTATTTCTAATGTCTCCACCCCTAGAACTTGGTAGTGAAACTTTTACTGCAAGGATTATCCATCTTTTTACATTTGTTTTATTACCCCTGGTTTTAATCCACGGAGACATGGCCAAAGGAGATAATCAAGCTATTGAACTGCAGTACAGACCAATCGGGTCTAATGATCGTGGTAGGGACTTCTCTGATAGGTTTACCACTTGCATGAAGAACCAGAACAACCCTCTGATGTCATACGAGGTGACATCCGATGACACGACTTCCCTTGTAGATGGTGCAGATACGGCCGTATGAAAGAAGCTATGGATAAACTAGAAGCCGATTTATTGAAATTTAAGCAGTTACAGAAAAAAAGACAACATTTTGAGGCCTACCTGGTGAGAAACATCATGCTGAGAGGTCGATAAGCATCCTAAAAATGCCTACCTATGGGACTCAACATCCGGACTGCTTGGCTAAATGGCAACGTATCAATCTGGAGGTACGCGCTAAATATTTAAGTTTATTGGTGGAATATTTTAAACCCAAGGTAGATAAATTTAAGGGTTTCAGTGCAAGCACAACACAATGCACTATATAATAAGTACCCCAAACAAGCTGTAGATATTGTCATGGACTGTATGCTAGATGGAGTATTTATATATGAGAGATGTCTTTTACAGCAGAAAAAGTCTAAAATGGACAGATACTCGGGATATCCATAACGGGCATGCTTTTACTTAGCCCAGGAATAATGACTTTTCATAACACTCCAGACCCCAAGAATTAACTAGTACACAATCCAGTCATAGGCTTACAACAGTGAGTGAACATTCAACTGTGGTCAACACAAATGAACCTAATTATTTTAATATTACTAATTTTCTGAGTGGTAATGATGGAGTCACTGAACCTAGCCTCCTGAACTCTGATAGTAGCCAACCTAAGTCTGTTGCTAGCACTATGGAAGAAAGGGATGTTCGTCCCAGAAATCCCACTAACGTTAATAACATATCAATGGTTGAGCCATCTACATCTAATAATATTATGTTTAATAATTTCCCTTTACCAATAGAGGGAAACAAATTAAACAGAAGGACTCGTTCTATGAGTCGGGGATGACAAAAACAGAAACTTTCAATCGAAGGTCACTCAAATCAAATCTTGAGAAAGATGTGAAACCAAGTGGGAACTCTTTAGTTTGGAATATCACTAAACGTGTTTTGACTATAGATGAGACTTCCTAAGTAAAGGATTGACTTTTATTCCATCCACTAATAGTAACTTGACTGATACCATCTTAGATGTGAAAATGTTCAGTAGGAATATAATGTTAAAATTGGAGTTTGGTGAAACTGTTAAATATTCTACTGTATTTAAGAGACCAAGTACACATACACCAACATCACACCCTTTAATAGAAGGATTTAACAAGTTAATAGAAGATGAACTACACCGCTTTCATGATAAGACAGAAACTACTAACTTAAATAATCATGGTAGCTATAATTTGAATTATAAGGAATGACAGGCTCTTAAGTGTTTACAACAAGAAATAACTATTTCTATTACACCTGCTGACAAGGGTGGTCCCATCGTTGTAATGGATAAAGAAGCATATTTGTGCTTACATGAAAGAGATGTTGGCCAGTGTACAGTTCTATATAGTTATAAATACGGACCAGGTAAACACTTTACATGACAGAATTTTACATATGCTGAATGACGTTTAAATCTACACTTAATACACTTAAACTTTGGAGATTTTTAACCACTACACATCCACTTATCCCCTAGCATACAGGGACTGCCCAAAAAACATAAAAATGGGTAAAAACCTCCAATGGACACCCATTGTGACGGGCAGAGGCTGGTGCACTGAATCGTTCTCCCTTTATGTGGATAAACACCCGAGACCTATGTTACATAATAATCCATGGGTACTCAAAGATGCACAGCAGTTTTTGACTGACTTTTGTGATTATAGCAACAGTATAATGATTGATAGTAATTCAACTCTTGTTACTCTAGATGTTCAGTCTCTCTCTACTATTATACCTAATGGTACTGGAGTAGAATACATTAACTATTTAACTGAACAAAGTCAATATGAGGAAGAGGTAATAGACAGAATTTGTTTGTTCCTAGAAGTCATTCTTGAGAATAATGTGTTTTTATTTGAGGACCAGCTGTACTTGCAAAAGAATGGCGTAGCTATGGGCACCTTGTGCGCCAACAGCTATGCCAACATGTTTTAGCATTTTTGGAAGAAGATACTATATTTAAGTTAGATTCTTACAAATGACACATCCCTTTCTATAGATGTTTTGTGGACAACATCTTTTTATATGGATAAGAACCTCATTGGAATTAAAGTCATTTGTGGCATATCCTAATATCACAAATTATTTGAAATTTACTATGGTATGTTCTAAGGATTATATCAATTATCTAGATGTGTCCATCACTAAAGATATAGATGCCCAGATTAATACAGGTGTCCATCAAAAGAGCAGTCATAGAAATACCTTACTACACAGATCTAGTATGCACCCACAACAAGTATTTAATCATTTGGTTAAAGGGCAGGGCATGAGAATGTCCAGACTTAATGCATCAGATGAAGGTTTTCAAATGGAATTGACTGATCTGAGACGTACATTAATAGAAAGGGGTTACGGCTCAGTGGAAACTGATGCAGGACTTAAAAGATCTTAGAAAAGGAAGAGCAAGTCTGTATTTTTCCTCCAGAGAACATCTTAATAAGAGGGATATAGTCCATGGTCCTCACCATTCAAACTCTAGACTGAAGGCTCCTATGTATTATATGATGGACAATAGGAATATATAGAGATTATAAAATGACACTGGGGAGGTACTTATGGTTGATCCCACAGTGAAGGAAATTGTGGGTGATACACCCAGTTTATGTTTAAAAATAGGTGTAATTTGAAGAGACATATGTTCTGATAGAAGTAAGGGAGATGAGTTGACCACGACACAGCCCCTGACTGTGGCTTGTGGACATTGTAATTTCTGCCGATATATTGATCGGACAGGAGGTTTTAGACATCCTGACACAGGACAATATTTTAGGTTTACTGTTTTTGGAAACTCTGGGTCACAGTATGTGGTTTATTTGGCATCGTGTGTGTCTTGCCAATCATTTTATGTTGGCAAGACAGATAGAACCCTGAGACAAAGGATTAGAGAGCATTATTATAATATCAGGATAGGAAGTAATAATAATGCCCTGTCCAAACATGTCAATTCACAGGATGACACACACTATTTTACTTTTATGGTGATAGATCATGTTATACCAAGTTCTGGGGGTGGAGACATTAGAAATAACACAAAGTAGAGAAGTAAAATGGATCCTGAGGCTTAGAGCAGATAGAGGCAAAGGCCTTAATGAAAGGTCGTCTTTAAAACCTTATTGGAAATCTAGGAGACTAACAAATAAATTACTGTTTTGATTCATTACAGTTAGTGCATGCCATTTTATTTGTAGATATGTCGTATGCATTTTTATATTTCACTCTGTTTTAGTTGTTGCTTAGCATAAGCCATTAGGAATGCACTAAACTGATTTGGCTGAGAGACCACATCTGATTGGATGGCTTTTAACTTGAAGTATAAAAAGTTTTTTTTCTTTATGGATGCATTTTAATGGTCTGATGAAGCTCTACGTGAAAGCGCTTACCGATTCTTATTGCAATAAATAATTTATGGTTAATATACTACGGACTGTCCATGGTTGTTTCACTATCATAGTGCTCACTTATATGTGTCTTTGGACTGTTTTTGGTAGAGAAACTTTTACTGCACGGATTATCCATATTTTTACATTATTATAAAATGTCTGTCTATAATGGCTAAAAGAATGGTAAAAGTGATTCCAAAATTGATAGATATGGATCAGTGTGGTTTTGTGGAGGGGAGGCAAGCATTTGACAATATTAGCAGAACATTGATAATCCAGAGGGAAGCAGAATGTACGAAAGAATCACTTTTACTCGTGAGTTTTGATGCACAGAAAGCATTTGACATAGTAGACTGGGACTTCATGAGCATGTCAATGGAAGCATTTGCTTTCCCTAACACAATTATAAGGTTAATTAGAAGAATATATGAGGGATCGAATTAAAGTGGGTGGGGTCCTCCCTGATAATTTCTGCATGAATTGAGGAACCAGGCAGGGTTGTCCGCATTCCCCTTTGTTGTTTGCATTATATTTAGAACCACTGGCAAAGAAAATAAGGGACTCAGAAATTCAAGGATATGATTAGTATGGCAGTCAGGAAAAGTTGGCTCTATTTGCAGATGATGGTATTTTATGCATGACAAAACCAGAAAGGATATTACAGTGTTGTGGAACATTTTAAGCGAGTTTTAAATCTTCTTGGGATACAAAATCAATGAAACTAAAATAAAGGCAATAGTGGTAAATTATGTACCCACACACGAATTAGTCCAACAATATCCATATTTATGGGGCCATGATAAAGTGAAGTATTTAGGAGTATGGATTAGAAATGACTCTGTGGTGCAGCCAAGGATATGTGGGAAGAGACTAAACAGAAGATAATACAAAAAGTGACAAACTAGAAGTGTTGTTATATGGATATGGATATTAAGATACAAGCCATTAAAATGTTTTTAGTCCTTTTCGTCTTATACACAGGTCAGGCATACTTTTATCAACCGGAGGAGAAATTGTAGATAGCAATTAAAAAGAGTTGAAGGATTTTATCCAGGAAGGGAAGACAGCAAGGGTCAAGTGGGATAAGATGATTCTACCAATAGAACACGGTGGACTAGGATTACCTAATTTGAGGGGATATTTTACAGCAACACAGTTAAGGCTCTTATACATAGCACAAGCAGAAAATTATACTTCGAAGTGAAAAGGAATCCTGCTGACAAAGAGAGGAAGCTCAAGAAATAAGAAGAGTTTGGGATTTTGGATGCAGACTCTTAACAACCAAAATCATACAGAGTACTATATTCATAAAATAGCAGGGACTATTCTAAGAACCAAAACTGCAAGTGAATGGAGAAGAGAGATTTTGCCGATAGGCTTGACTGTGGTCAGGGATACAGATAATAGGCAAGAGGGGGCTGGAATTTATTGGAGAAAACTGGCAAAGGAACCAAGGTACTGGAAGCAAATAACTAGAAAGAGAAAGGTAATAGAATGGGAAGAGGCCAAGAATTTATTTGGACTGCAGATTACAAATTTCCCTCCCTATCAAGGACTGGTATGAGTATAGGCTAAGATAAAGAAATAGGGGGCTCCTAAATGAAAGACCAGGACTGGTAGAGTTTTTAATAGAATCTAGAACAGAAGCTGCCATTAAAAAAGGAATAATTAGTAAACCACGTAAAATATTGCACGATAATTATAAGAATCAATCAGAGGAGCTTATAAAGGATTGGGAAGAGAGACTGGATAAGCAATTCACAAGGTGACAATGGGAGATATAGGTTTATCTCCCAAATATGCAACAAAGTCTAGAAGACTTGGGATCTTTGCCTGGAAGTGTTTACATGGGTATTTTTATACCCAAAGTAGACTCCAAAGAATTTTTCCTAAGGTGGACAGCAAATGTCAGAGGTGTGATAAGAGAGGTAACTGGGAATATATTTTTTGGGAGTGTAATGAGCTGGCAGACTTTTGGGATTCCCTGCAGACCGCTGTGTCGGAGATGCTGGGTGAGCAGATTGGACTGACTGGGCAGATGATTTTTTTTTGAGTTATGCTACAGAATCGGAATTGCCAAGACATAGTAAAGTCTTGCTGAGTCTAATTATGGTGGCTGCCAAAAAGGCAATTACTAGAAAATGGAAATCTAGTCTAGATCAACTTTACTAGTAGTAGTGAATATAGTAAACAGATAAAACAACTGGAATTTGGATCACTGGAAAAGGGAAGGAGCAAACTACCTAGGAAAAAAATGGGAATTGTGGGAACAATACATGCAGAGCAGGAATGAAGGTTAAGAGGCAGGATTTGAATGAGCCATATAACGCTTAACTGACAATGACTGGATGGTTTATAAGTGTTGCATAATGTTTATAACTACAGCTGTTTCAATGGTGACTGTGATGTAAAACTGTTTGCAACTAAAGTGATATAATTTTGTATATTTTTCATTTATATAAATGTAAAATTGCCTTTGTCATGTGTGTAAATTTAATAAATATGTTTGAAAAAAATATATGTATTTGTTTGATACTACTTGCAGCCAGGCTGCAGGGTTGAGAGAGCACCCGGGGAAGGAGGAAAAGAAAGAAGGGCAGAGGTAGAGGTATTCTACGACTCTGCATAGTCACTCTTTTGCAAGGAGGATTTTTTATTTATTTTTTTGAAAGGAACCCTTGTTTGGCTTTGAAGAATTATCCTCCTGCCATTTCCTTTTAGACTCTGATTTCAATTGGCTGGGATTTTTGTTTGGTCGTTCTGCCCACTGTAGGAGAACATCTTATTTCAGCAGAACTTGGGTACATGATGCATCCTAGACACTCCATGCATTAATTTGCCACTGTTTCAGAATCCTTGTAACTGACGGCCCAAACATCAATTCAGAAAGTAAACTGAGCTTGCCATACGTGTAGATGCTGGAATGATCACTGCTGCAGTAGCCTTAGATATATGGGTTATATCTTTCCAAGGATATAATAACCAACGAGCTTCCAAAGCTTCAGGACACCTTCCTCATGCTCAAACTGTCACGCAGCTCAATCTAAGCTGACTAAAAGACAAGTCTGGGTGGAAAGCCCTTCAGAGCTTTCCTGCCAACAGAGAGGGTAAGGCTAAGCCCTGAAAGGATAATGCTAGGAATTAAAAAATCCAAAATAAATATTCACACACTAGCATAAAAAAAAACACACCAAAAAGCAAGGCAGATGGGAAGGAGTGGCTATTGCAGCAGTGATCATTCAAGCAACTATGGCTATGGTAAGTTGAAATTACACAACTGTACTATGGCTCTTCATATTGATCACTGTTGCAGTAATATGTACACCATCACTGATGAAGGAAGCCCAACTTCCACATGGTTAAGCCAAAGCTTTTTAGGTCTGGGTGAACCACTGATCCTTCCTACTAGATTAGTAAGTTGTGAAAATGTTAACTGCAGCAGCTGGGAAAAGTTGTGAAAATGTTAACTGCAGCAGCTGGGAGTTCCAGCCAAAGGAAAGCAAACATTTGACTGCCTCTGGCAACCTTTGGGATGAAAAAAAAAAAAAGACAGAAAGGCATACAGGAATCCTCTTGTTCCACAGGACTGAGAAAACTTTACCTGCCCAAGTGCTTTTGCATGCACAAAAGTTACAAAACTTTGGGATTTGATGAAGTTGAGTGGGAGGCACACACACCTCTCTCAGCAATACAACATATTTCTGAACTGTGAAAGGTTTACGGGTTTAAGTTTTCATTCTCGGGAGATGGGTGAGAAATCGGTAGGTTGTTCCATGGTAAAGTCAAAAAAGATGCCAGCAGTAGTCGACAAAATAGCTAAGTAGTGAAAAAGCCTTTTTTAACAAAAAAAAAAAAAAAAAACACACACACAGCAAAGAGCACTTCATACATTTATCCCAGCTCCTAAAAGTAAAATAACACATTTTGCAAAAGGAAAAGTAGTTTCAAATTAGTTTTAACAACTTTTCCCCACAAAAGTAAAAAATGACTCTCTTGCCTAAAAGTTTGTAAGTCATGTGATATCTATAAAAAAACATAACTCTCAACCTCTCAGAGCAAGAAATCTGAAGACAGACACAAATAATAGGGGGACAAAGGCCTGAAAAAAGGAATAACTTAAATATTGCTCTTACAAATATAGAAAAGTTTATAGAACAGGATTTATGTTAGCATGAATTTTCTAAAGGGTATGATGTCTGAAATTCAAATGTCTGCCATTATTTTCTCACTTCAGTCCTCAATGATTTACCAATATTTTGCCAGAAAACCTAAATTTTATAAGGAACTGACAAAAAAAGCAAAAATCTGGACATCCTGCAAAAATCTAGACAGTTAACATGTATAATAAAACCTTTTTCCCCAGCTTAAAATAATTAAATTTACAGAAAAAGTTCACTTTTGCCATAAAATTAAAAAGTGGATTTTTATTTACTATAAAATGAATCTATTTGTCCAGGAATGGAAAGCGTTAGCTGACCATCGCTCCTCCAATGCATGAAAGAGGAGCCCAGTTCAGCTGTATGAAAGCTCTGAAAGGCTTGGCACCCAAACCACTTTTACTTCAAGCTCTGGGGATGTGGAATGTGCCCTTGAAACTTTGGAAGTTGGCTAGATGTTATATCCTTAACATGTTACAAGTTATGTAGCTAAGGCTACTGCACCAGTGATCACATGATGAATATCTATCATCATCAAAGCCCCTAGACACCCACCAGTAACCTTTTTTAACATTCTCTGAATACAGGAGGATACAGGACTTCAAGACACACACAGAATTTACTAGGCAACAGTATACAAAGCCACTATGGTCTTACATAAAAGTTAAACTCATCATTAACATATCCCAAAAATGTCTTTGCTTATGGATTCTCCCAATTAAAATGATCTTAAAGTACAATGAAAGCCTGTGGCAATCGGGGAAACATTAACTTACTTGACCACTATCAAAGCTTTCTGTTACTAAGGCAAGAATGCAAACTGGAAATCAAAATATGACGTTATCTCAGCACAACTCTCAATTCCTTTGCTCAAGGATCAGGGACAAAGCCAAAAGTAATGAGAAAGAAAAGACCAAAATCAGGAACAACTTTAAATGTCAACGCAATTCTCTTTGAAAATTAATAGAGCAACACATTTTGCATCAATATGCTTTTTATGAGGAATACAATGTAGGAAACTCAATCTATTACTGACAGACTGCAATCCTCAGTGATTTGTCAGGAAAACAAAAAAATTAACAGGGCCAGGGCAAAATAGGGTGCAAAATCAGGGACATTTAAAAGCTACACATCCCAGTCTAAACATTCTTGGGATGTCAGAAAAGTCATTGCTAATTTTGAAAATTAACCAGACAACCTCTGCCTTACTGTCAATCACTGGCATCCAAACGAAGAGCTTAAAAGATTAATTAGTACCTCAGTTTCCTAGTTCACATATACGTCTGTACTGGCAATAATCCCTATTCCTAGCTCCAAATAATTTTTAACATTCACTACCTCGAACACTATCTTCACTAGTACCATGACTCCCTACTCCTGCTTTCGATCCATAACTTCTGGACCAGCAAGTCTAACCATCATACTGATAAAGTGTATCCCACCCCTTGTAGCCTTAACTTCATTCTCGTTTTTCCTTGATTGCTCTTCCTCAAATAAAATAGCCACTTGTCATTCATATACCAAAAAATTCTCCTCCAACCTACTCAGATGGCTTCAGATCCAATTTCAGTACTTTGACCAGAGCAATTGTGATGCCCATGCACTGATCCAGTAATCAAGGAGCCTCAATCCTCACTAGTATCACCAGTGAGGGGCGTACACATTGGGAAGGAAAACAAGTACACCCACAGTAAAGTACAATTTCCCTTAAGAGCGCACAGAGATCACAGTCAGTCTGGGGTTGGTTTCTCCCTTTCTCTCCAGATTCCCAATAAGACTCCCCACTGGCACAGTTACAGGGTACAGATCTCAGCCAAGTAATCAAGCCAAAACCTCCAGCTCCCTCGCTGTCCAACCACTGCTTCGTGTCCCTACCCAAGTAGCTGACACACACACACACTTTGAGATGAATTATATATAAACACACAGACACTCCTGGGGACGGCTGGCACAGATTCTCCAGCTATGCCCCTCCTGCCCAGACTATAAGGTAGAAATCACTAACACTAACCACTACTTATCAGCTACTATACCACCCTTCCCAGGCAGTGTGCCATTACTGTTATCCAAATAACAAGAGTAACCTAGGGCTAAGGCTACTGGAGTGGCTTATACAGTATCACCAAATACATGCAAGTACTCAGACAGCTTAAATTATCTCTACACAAAACAGCCACATTTGAAAGGTTTAAAATTTTTAATAATAAATAAAAACACAAGACAATACTTATTAACTCAACACAATGACAGCAGAGAGTTCAGAAATCACAGGAAATACTTTAAAACAACATTGCGGGAAAGTCTCTCAAATATAGAAAACAGCTAGACTAATCTGGCTATATTTCTATCTCTAAGAGAAATCACTTTTATAAATTCTACTTACAGAGCAAAGGCAAAGTGCTGGTGAGTTGTCAGCTTCAGAACAAAATACAAAATGCTCAATATCTCTCTTTCGGAGAAAGTCTTAAATTGATAAAACACATTAAAGCTGAGTCACTTAAGATTACATCATTCTTGACACTTCTACTTAAGATTCCCAGGCTCACAGAACTTAACATTTTAACATTTATTTTTGTAATATGCACCTGCAAGAAGCCACAGCAATAAAAGACACTTTACATGTAAAACCTAGTAATTATCTCCATCTTAGAACAATAGAAAGAATTTCCTAGCCCAGACATCCTGTCTCCTAGCTTAAGATCAAACAGTCATAAAATGCTTTACTCATCAGCTTTCTTCCAGCAGGGTGCACTGTGGTTGCATTTTTGAAGCTCAGAACATAACACAGTTTTCTTACATTTGTTACACAAGCCTGTGGATCATATTAATATTTACAATGACACAGAATTATTTATAAAATTCTATCTGGCTGGGCTTGCATCCCCTCAGTTTTTCACAGTAAAGTTATATGAAAAAATATTGTACAAACTATTTGACCACATTACTAAGTATGGTCCTCATACAAGTGCACCATACAGTCTCAGAAATGTCCATAATACTCTAACTGCAATGTTTACATTACAGAAAAAAAATCCTCCAAAGAAATGGAGAATGACAACCTTATACAGATCTAATTCATTGACATCACCAAAGGCTTTGAAAGGGTTAGCCATCAACTTCAAAATCATATGAATGTGGCCAGTACACCTTAAGACTGGTTTAGTACCTGCTTACATGACAGGACCTTTAGGATGCAATCAAGTCAAACAACCAAGGAGGCTGCCTTCATTGCTGGAATTTCCCACCGCTTCTAACAATGGCCTTATACTTCTCTTATTTACTAATGATATCCTTTCCATGATTCCCTCGCTTAACATAACACTTTATGCTGAGATCATACACCACAAAACAGAACAGTTCTTCTCATGTATACAAAATGACCTTCAGAAAAACTTCACAGGGCTGTGTAACTGACTCAGATCCAACACTTTTCCATCTGTAATAACAAGATTGCCAGAAACAAACTCCTTTCCCTTACATCTCCTGAAACATCAAGAATCATCTATGCTCAATAATGTAAATATCTAGGACTGGCCCTTTGTTACACCCTATACTCAAATCCCATACTGACCCAATAAGCAGTAAAGTTAATATCCCAAGTCAGGGCAACACATTCCCTTCTCTAATTATCTCATCTCAATCCCCACAAGCACTAGCCTTAAAAGTTCTCTTCCCTAGGCTACAATATGCCCTGCCTATTGTCACACTACATTCTGCCTAAAACACACACTCCATTCAGTTCACAATAAGTAATACATGTGTACTCAATAGCCTACCATCCAGAACAGAATACCGCTGCACCTCTCTTCAAAGGACAACTAGGCTTCTAGCTATTACTTAGTCTACCTTTACTCTTAAATTATACCACAAAAGTTACTGTCTCAAACTTGTCAATAAACTTATTAAATTCTACGCCTCTTAGAATGTTTTAACCACAAATTACATTTTTTATACATCATCAGAAAAGTGTCATTCAGTAAAACTGCACAGCTGAAACTACCACCTCAAAAATCAGGAAACTTACTGACTACAAATAAATCAGAAAGAAGTAAAGTGTCTAATCTGAAAATGAGCTATACTTGTGATTTAGAGCCGATGGAGTCTATACCCAGTCTACTTAATACTCTTTGCTTCTAATACGAGGATAAACAATGTCTATTACTACCAAATAATCTGAATCTTTTTTTTATGTTTTTCAGTTTTACTTTTTAGTCTTTACCTTCTGTGTGAATAGTCTGTACCTGTACTCTATTTAACGAGCAGTGGAGTGATGTGCACTGTACATAATCCCAGTGGCAAGCACTTTTTATAATTTCAGCTGTTATGCATTTGGAAATACTCTATTGCTATGCAATACATTTTACTGATATGTACTTTAAATATTCCCAGTTGCTAAAAAATTAATCTTGGTCTGTACAGATGCATCCTGTACTGAAGGTATCAATATTCACTCATTACCTACACGATTGTTGACAAGAATTACAGAATATCAATAAAAATGTACTGGGGGTGTGTGGCCAGGATGAGACAAGGATAGCAGCACTTTTTTTCTGCTCTGCTGCTACATATATTTCTAACAGGAAATTATTTCTAAATAATCATAAAACAACTCAATTAAGTGAATTACAATAAACTTTGGTGTCCTAAAGGATTATATCACAACTTTTCTTAAAATTCAGCTATTTTCTTGTTAAAATCTGCAAGAGTAAATTTCTTCACTATGTCTTGCAGCATCATGAGTTATACACAGGCAGCATCTTAAAGACTCTGTGCTCAAAAAAGAGCTTCAGTCATTACTGACTAATATTCAAGAATTGCCTCTGAAAATAGATAAACTGGGCAACAAAGCAGATAACTTTAAGAAAAACTTTTCCAAACAAATGGAACAAATTAATGAAGCTCTGTAGTTAAAGAGAAACCAGACTTGCGGCACTGAAGACTCCTTGAATGATACAGAAGGAAGACTAAGTGAAGGGGAGAACAATACTGAATTCCTGTTAAAACAGAACTCTGACTGACATTTTATAGACTCACTTGTTATACTTCAAAGACAGTTTTTTTGATCATATTAATTTAGGTATCTGTGTAGTTTTTGTTTTGTTGGATGTGTATGTTTACATTGTCATATGTGTTAATCAACACTATGTTTAGATTTCTAGGAGTCTGATGACCTTGAGAACAGGCCCCGTAGAAACAACATTCATATTTTTGGTCAACCAGAAGGAACAGAAGGTAACAATATGGTTAATTTCTTGTCTACATGGCTCCCTAAAACTTTAGATTTGCCTGAAGCTCTCTCTTTTGATATAGCGAGAGCACATAGATCTCTGGTTAATCCTGTATCAAAGTCCAGTACTTCCCAGAAGTCTGTCTTTCTTGTTATAAAAAGGAAAATACATTAGCAGTGTTAAAGTAAAACTGCTACATACATGGTATACTAAAAGAAATGACAGATAAACATCTTCACCCAAGCTTGGAAGCAACTCAATGTAATCATTAACTACAGGTAACATTAGAAAACTGTTTCACTAAAACTAACAGTAAAACCTAAAAGCTGCCCGTCTTCCTAGTGCATAGATTTAGATAATATGTTATTGTTGTATTTAACAGAATGATTTATGATGTGCTGGGTTGGGGACGGGGTGACTGCAGTTCCTATGGATGTGTGTTTTGATGTTGTTTAACAGTGGAGAGTTTAAGTTTTTTAAATGGCTTTGAAATGGTCTCTCTATGTAGATGAAATGCTCAGGTTCAATATGAAAGATATGGAAATTGTTGTGACTGATGGGCTGTCCCTGTAGTAGTTAGATATGAAGCCCCTCCCTCTCCATAGATTGAGTTTTTTTTACTTCATTTAGAACACAAAGGATTCTGGAATTCTCACCTAAACAAGAGCACAGAGGCTCATGTTCAGAGACTTTGACAGGCAGCTTTAGAAGGTTAATTTGAATAAAAGGCAAAACCTTTACAATTTGGATTAGCTCAAATTTTACTACAACTATAGTTAGACACACGAACTGGCATCGAAGAAGGGAAAGCATAATAATATTAAACATACTGTTAAATACTGCATGGAGACATGCGTGAATGGGCATACCTTCTTTGAAGCTTGTGCATCAGGGCTGGTAACTCGGCATGTAAAAATCAACTACCAATCATTAGCAGACCGGAGTTCCGCTATGGCGACCCCTAAATGGGAAAAGCCAAAAGACACAACAACCTTTGAATACATTTATAAGTAAATATATTTGAAAGCAAGCATATGAAATATGATAGCAGTTGTCAATGAACGATAAATCGATTATATATGTTTAGAGCTTCATTATTAGTGATTTGACATACATGACATGAATATACTGTCAATACATTTGAAAGTCTCATACATAAAGCAAAAGAAGCAATAAACTGTATACTTCGGAGAAATAACATAGGAGGCTTTAATTTAAAGTAATAAACCACTGAATATAAACAAATAATGAAGTATTTAAATGTAGAACTATTCATTTACTTTAATATAATCTTACAAAGAGGGAACAGAAGGGTCTGAAAGTACATCGGTCTTATGGTGGGACACACTGCAAAACATTTTAAATTGTTGTGCAGCAATCTTTCATATTTTATACTATTAGTTGATGAATTTCGAAACTATGCATAGATAATCAACAACAAGATGTAAGCATATTTTACTTTAATACCTTAATGAACACAAAACTGGAGAATGTATATGTTAAATAAGTTAAGATGTGAAATAATTGTTCTACTATTATATACTAACAATGCTTTAAAGGATACAGGTTCATCCTTATTTTACTATTAATGACATCATATTTGATTGTAGTAGAGCAGACTTTTCTTGTGCGCATTTTTTGTCATAGTACTGGATGGATGTGTTTGCTTGGATGGTTAGACTATTCACGCAAGGAGAGTGAGATCACTCCATGGGGGATAAGAGGGATTTTAAAAGCAAATATTTAATGATGATTATATTTTTTAGCTTTTTTTGAGTGACCACAATAGTAACTATTTTATGTCTAATCAAACCTTCAAATGTTACCGTTCATATGATGATTACTAAGCAGCTCTTTACTAACAGCATAACATTATCTATGAGAAGTACATGTATACTTTTGATCAGTAGTACAAATGGCATTTATTAACTGTATTTCCATAAATGTCAATGGATTAAACAACAGATGCAAGAGGGGTAGCTTAAACAGATATTTTAAGCTGTGCAATTCTCAGGTTATTTTGTTTTTACATTAAACATACTTATTAACAGAAGACAGACAAGCTAAATACTAAAAACTACACGATATTATCCAGTTTACAATATAATAAAAAAAGGAGGAAATTCACTGCCTATACCTACAGTTATAGAAACATATCAAGATGATAAAGGTATACTTTATAATGTAACTATGAAGTATAATAAAGAAGACATTAACTCTTGTTAACTTGTACTGGATTCCTGGAAAAGGAATTAAAACAGTTGACCAACATCTAGAACAAGTAATTCACAACTCAAAAGGTAGTACCGTCCTAGCAAGAGACTAACTGTATATTGTCACCAAATGATACTAAGACAAAAGGTAAAAATAGAATACAGGCATCTGCAAAAGCATTGTTAAAATTTACTGAATTGTTTCATCTTAGAGACATAAATTAATTTTCAGAATCTAATTCATTATTTTTACCCATTATTCCCAAAGACACTGAAAGTAATCCAGAATTGACAGTTTGTGCCTCTAATGACCTGATACACTAGGCAAAGTCAAAACAGTAACCTGTCCTCTTTCAGATCACAATGCAATTACCTTTGAGCTGCTTTTGACATCTAATAATGTTAAATTTAGAAGATTACCAGCATATATAACTTGTTTAAAAGAATTTAAGGACTTTTTTATTATACCCTTTCCTTTACAGAAATTATTATAGTAGATACTTCAGAAATGTATTTATAGGATGCACTAAAAGACTATTATTTTGGTAGAGTCACTAATTGGTTGTCAAATAAAAAAATAAACAAAGGGACAAAGAATTACATGAAATTCAAGAGAAACTCAGTAAGTTAAAATTAGAAAATCAGACAAATAATACAGAAGAGATTAAGTTAAACATAAAACAACAAATACTTGGAAATCTTAAACCATAAAACTAAAATAAACCTTGAGAAGTTTATGATGATTAACTTCTCTATTAACCCAACATCTATGCACAATTTAGCCCCAAAAGCAAAATTACTCAGCAAGTCCAATCACATAAAAGTATACACAAACAGAAAGAAAAGTGACAGAAATGGAAGATATTGTAAAGGTATTCAACGATTAATATAATAAAATCAATCAAAATAATATATTAATAGATCCAGAAGTAACTAAAACATTTATCAAAAAAATATAAAAACGAATCTATCTGATGACCAAATGAAATTAACTGACAAACCGATCTCTATGTCTGAACTTCAAACTCAAATTTCTAAAATTAAATCTAATAAAGCACCAAATAATGATGGGATTACATCTGAACTTTATGTTACCCACAAAAGTCCTAGACATACTACACAACTTTTTTCTACAGTCAAGGAAATGTAGCCTTATCTATCCAATTTTAAAAACTGACAAAAATGCTACTGAATGCTCTTATTATAACCCAATTTCACTTTTAAATGTAGATTATAAATTGTTCATGGCAATTCATGCCAACAGATTAAAATATATTCTACCTTCCATGATTGACGAAGATCAAACTGGCTTTATATTAAACAGAAATACTTATAATATTAAAAGAATAATCACAACTGACTATGCAAATAAAATAAGAGATAACTTAACTTGATGTTAATAGTGTTTTTGACTCAGTAAACTGGAAATATCTCTTGCAGATTTTAGAAGAATATAATTTTGCAAGTAACTTCACACATCTTTTTAATCTTCTTTATAATGATTGTTTTGCACATGTTAAAATAGGTACTTTTACTTCTGATTCTATACAAATTTTGAAAGGGACCAAACAAGGAATCTTTCACCTCTGCTTCTTACCCTAATTATGGAACCATTTGTCAATTTTCTCAGATCAAATATAGATATGAAAGGTATCAACATAAATGAGAATTTAAACTCTAAATTTCAAGTGTTTGCTGATAACATCCTACTGACATTAAATGAATAATTCTCTAGCTACAGTTTTCTTAGCAATGGATGTATTTCAAAGAAAATCTGGTTTAACATTTAACAATGAAAAAACAAAAATCCTACCTATGAATGCAAATAAGAATAGAATCAAAAAATAAATTCATTAACTATATTGTCAAAGAGAAGAAAATTAATTATTTAGGAATAATTATAACAGATAACATTAAAGATATAATAAATAAATTATACCAACAGTATAAATAATATAAATCTAACAGACAAATGGAATACAATTTTCTTTACAATGGAAGAGAGGTTTATCTATAATCAAAACGATATTACCAAAAATCTTGTATATTATACAGTCACTATCACTAGCCCCACACAAAGTTGTATTAAATAATTCAACACTTTAATTTTGAGATTTCTCTGGTATCCCAATGAACCAAGAATAGATTTAAACCTTCATATGAGAGACTGGGCACCAGGAGGGATAGGGCTACCAGATCTAGAATTATATTCATCGTAATCAATTAAAAAAAAACAATATATCTTTGGATTAGTAACACACAGGTGGAAAGAATTTTTAGGAAATCTTATATAAACTTTAAACATAACGATATTCTAATAATCTCATACTAAATAAGTCTACACTGGTTATTAAAGGATTACCTTACAGGAAAAAGTCACCAAACAAGTGACTCCTACTTCATTTCTACTAAATGAAACACTTTTAAAAAAAATTATATATAGAAACCTGGCATATAAAGCATGGATCTTCCTTACATTTCCTATGGCATATACCCAAGATAACATTTCCTTCTGAAAATTAGAAACAATGATCACATTAAAATCTGCTATATTGGTTTCAATTAATGAAAGATGATAAACTACATTCTGTTGATTATATTAAGAACCAATATATTTTAGAAAAAGATGTACAATCCTGCAGACAACATGTAAAAGGGGAAATTAAGTCACTGCAACAATGATAAAGAGATATCACGAAATTATATGAATATCTGATATTCTTTATGCAATAAAACACATTGGGACAGGGTCTCTTATCTAAATTATATAGAATTGTGAGGAGAGAAACAAAATGGTGCAATGACAATTATTGGAACTATTTTACCCAAATTAACAATAGACTTCTGAATGAAAAAGATCAAAAAATAATTCTAATATCTTCTAAACATGCAACTTCATCTCTTAGATGGAATCTCTCCTACTTGGAAATTATTGCATAGATCTTTCTTCACACTACATAAAATTGAACTAATGTGCAAGCAGAAACAAGTTTGTTGGATATGTAAACAAGAACTTAATGCAGATTGGCAACATGTTTTTTGACTGTACTGTCTTAACATCTTATTGAAATAACCTTTTTACAGGCTTTTTGGAGATACTTTTTATTATAAATCACTAATCCTTTTTAACACTCCTACACATTTTGTGGTCTGTACTATCTACATCAAGAAAGGTTATAACTCAGAATTGGGAGAACAAATCTATACCCTCCTTCAAAGAATTTATAAATACTGCAACTGTAACAGCCAAGGTAGATTACCGTTGCTAGATGAAGCCCTCATTTGCTGACATCTTGTTTAGCATTTGCATGACAATAAAGGCTGTTACTAATGGACTTTATTTCTAGGAAGGCAAGACAGAAGTCTGCTTACAAAGGTTCTGCCCTTATGGCAGGGTTTGGATTGTCCTGGGGCTGCAAAAGCTGAACCCTCTCACTGATCCCTGCATATACAAGCTCTCAACTACAGTCATACTCCTGGTGGCAAAACAAGTCAGGATGTTCTTTCCCTCTAATGTCTTTGGGTGGTGGTGGGGTTAAAATACTGATATTTTTGATTATGTATTCTTCTGCATACAATAAGCAAGGCTACTATGAGTCTTAATTAACAAACTGCCACAGGAACGCTGTTAACTTAAATCGAGACAGGAAAAGCAGGAACTTTTCACTAATAAGTTCTGGGATCAAAACATGAACTGGAAAAAAATATCTGCAATATGTCCAAGCCTTTCATAAAATGACAGAAAAAAACTGGCAGGGTACAGGTGCTAGGAGCACTTACGCAGTCTGCATAAGATGTCATGGCATGTGCATACCCTAATGGCCTAAGCATGGGATCTTCCAACTAATGTTGAGACTGTACATGGTGGAGAGGACCATCTCAACAAAATGGCCCATCAAGTAGGCTCCCAGTGTTAGATCTACCCCATACAGTCACAACAGTATCAGATATGAAGATAACTTGGCTCCTGGTAAGAAACAGTAAAGCTCCAGTGGGATAAGCAAATACAATGCATATTTAAGAAAACAGAAGATCTGGCTAATGTGTTAAGATGTGTGAAGTCTGCACCTATAAATCCTGCTCTACACTGCTCATCACAGAGGGACTTAACAAAGGTTAAAATATGTACTTCAGAAGGCTGTACTAGTACAGTCTGTATGGATTAATGGCTAAATGCTAAATAAAACTAGTGGTAGGAAATTAAGGCATCTACTAGTTTTAGATCTACAAAATAAAAATTCAATGAGTTTCTTAGCCCGCCATGTTTTGTTTAAGGTCAGACAAGGTTGTGGTTCATCACATTACCACTGGTTCTGCATTTGTGTAAATCAAACACAAAAAAAAACTGCAAGATTCCAAAAAGAGCAAGGTTACTGAAGTGTTAAATAATGATTTCAACTGCAAACTGTAAATGATGCTCTCAATACCTTGCAATGGCCAAATTTCACTGTAAACTGAGCTTCTTTACTCTGAGGGGAAGGCATATCTGGGTTGACCACTGGAGGGGCTACAGCAGGTTCCGACTGATCCCAAAAAGTGTACTGGCAGAACACAAAGTTGGAGAGATTCAGTGGTAAGCCACTTGCTTCTTTTATTTTTACCTATGTGAGCAAAACGAAAACAAAAGTTAAACTAACAAATAAGTACATCCCTATGCAATGTATTAACTTTGTAAGAGCAAATACACTAATTTAACTCTGCTTAAAAAAAACATTGGCAACACAGTGGCTCACTTATTAAGATTTCTTTAAAGCTCCAGTGTCCTAGGTTAAATCCTGACCTGTGAACAGTGTCTGCAGGTTTTACCCACTACTTCATAGGTTTTCTACAAATGAGACAGTTTCTTCCTACTGCCCAAACATGTTGGCTAAAAGGCTATTCTATACTGTTCTCAGACATACTGAGTTTACTACTGCCCTTGTAGAACAGGTCATGGCTGAAAAGGATCTGAGAAAGACCAGTTCACTTAAATGACAAAAGTACAAAAAGCTAAACATGTACATTAATGGCATTACCTTTACACATTTTCACATGGAGAAGCAACAGAAATAGCTGATGTGAACCAGTTGAGAACAAAGGAAAAGGACAAAACAAATTCTCCAAATTTAAATCCAGAAGCGAAATGCTACAGCAACCTTTCAACTGCCCTGCCGGAATTGTACTTCTAAAAGGAAGGCTAAAATCAGTAATTTCACTATGCAAAGAATTCCAGTGATGTAACAAAGATATGTAAGGTTGATGGTGCTGAACAGGTCTATCAGTACCCACCTCTATCAACCAGAAGAACTTACCATAATGGCAAGCTTATTCAAGTAGCCTCACTATTACAGTATTAACATTTGGAAATTCAACTGCAGACTTCCAAAGCTGTATACCTTTACTCTTTTACCCAGTCTGACTTTTCTTTCCAATGGATGTCACCACATTCCCATTATAAAGAGAAGCCAGCCAGCTCGATCTTCATTTTTTTTTGTGCCAGGAAGCATTCAGCATGGCAGTCCTTAGGTCTCCCTGGGACAAATCCTAGTATGCTATCAAATGTACAAAAATGGGATGGAGGGAGGAAAACTACTGTGCAACAGTGATCATACTCAAACACCTGTTATACTGATAGTCTCCTTACATAACTTTATGATATTCTACATATGGATTGTTTCGCTGTGATAACATCTGCAATGAACCCAAAAGACTACCTTTCCTTGCTGAGTGGTTAGATGTTTTGTAAGAGCAAACTGCAGGAGGCCCTGGAGAACAGTTGTGCTGAAGCCCTCCTTGCTCCTACATAGGATGCCTACCCTATAACTGTTACAGAATGTGTATACAGAAGACCACAAGACTGCTTCTAAGATAACCTAGTATCCATAGTTCTCTAACAAAAGTTGTGCTAACTGCTATATCTCAAAATACCAACACACTGGATGTGCAGTATCAAACCCTTTCTCTACACTGTCCACTTCACGCATGCAACAGTTAAGTGACAGTATTAAACAGCCCCGACTACCAATGATCACAGTAACAAATTTAAAAAAGCAATACTGTAATACCCTACCTCTCAACTGTGTATCATAAGAAGTGTTCCTCATTTTACATTCAGAAATTCTATGTTCCAGGCTGTTCCAAAGGGCTTGTCACACATTCACTGTTAGGAATTTGAGAAATTTCCAAGGTACACAATACTGAATCATATACATTTCTCAATAGAACCATTTCCTTAAGTATGAGAAGCAGTATGAAAAATCAGTTGTTTAATCATGATGTGAGCTTGGCTGTTGATGCTGTTCCAAGTTTGGAAAACTTTTTTTTTTTTTTTAAACTTTTTTTCCAGGTGTAATAATGGATGCTAGGTTATGTAAATAATTAATATCTCTCATCACTCATACACAGCCTATAATAGAGCTGCTGTCCAACTTAATCATCTGCCTTCTTTTGCTATGCAGCTGTTGAACAAATTCAGATAGGTACAGTCTTTTTTTAAGATTTATTTAAAACATTTAATTAATTTACAAATTATAAAAAAGCACAGATCAAGGTCAATAAAAACTTAAATGAGCACTGGTCCATGTACTACAATCTAACATGAGGTCTGAATAAAAAAAAAAAAAAAAACTTATCTTATTTTTGTATGAGCAGTTTTAAAATGGGTACACAGCAGAAATTGTGTATCAATCCATTCAATCACTGAAACCACATCCCACACTACACAAAAAAATGTTGGGTGAGGTGCTTCTTTGAGATATTGCCGCTGTATCCCTGGCAGAGTGAAGCTTGACCTGGTCTTGCAAAGTCTTTCAATAAGCAGAGTATCAGAAAGTATTACAATCAGCCTGACATTTAGACAAGATTTGTTTAGTGGCCAGATTACCTTCCTAATTTGAGCAAAGGGAACAAAGACGTTACTGTGTTTCCTAAAGCTATTGGTTCTCAGCAGGTAGCATTTCATCTGCCTGTAAACATCCAAGGACTGCAAGCTTCTTTAAAAAAATAAATAATTTTGTATCACTTCTTTAGTCATAAAGGACAGGGTGGTATCTAATCTTATTCTATCTCTATGGAACACCAAAGGGGGTTTCTGGCACATCAGACAGTAGAGTTCAGAAATCCTTCTGGTGCATATTAACAGCCATTCTTAATGCAGTTTTCTAGGACAATTATTTCAATGGATTACTGGCAGCTGGTTCAAAGGGACTAACAAATTCGTTTTTTGTTTCAAGTCCCATGTAGAGCCAATGCTCTTCCACAGGATGCCACGGTGGAGGGGTCTATATTGTTAGTTCGAATGCACAATTGTCCGAACTCTGAAACTTCAAACTGGGACGTTCGAAATGTTAAAATAGCGAAGCTGCGGAACACTGAATTTTTTCCCCAAGGAAAAAATTTGGTGGGTCGTTTCCGCGGCTTAGCTATTTTCTCCACTTTGGTGTGATCTCGGAGTTGGTATATTTAAGTGGGGGGCGGGGGGCTATAGGCTTTGGTTGGGAAAAAAAAATACTTTTAAACTGGAGCTAACAATTCCTACAGTTTAGACCACACACACAGGGCACAGGTTTGACCACAAATGCAACACTGGCTTTTAAAAGCTGGTATTACATTAGACATTAGAATGAGCTGATCTCGCCTCCAACACTTTGTACCTGGGGCAGTTTCCCTCTAGCCCCACAGTAGCTAGGCTACTGCTGCCTACTACACCCCCCCCCCCCATTTTCATGTATGAAAATGAGCATCTAATGCTGGCTCTGCTAACCAGGGGATTCTGGCTGGACTAAAGCTACTGAGAACACTGTTGAGGATCAACAGAATTACCTCAGTCTCCACAGCAATGGTACAGAGAAGGGACAGTAAGACCACAAGCACTTGGTCTACTATTCTTAACAGCTTTATTAAATTATCACCCAAGACATAGACAAACATACATTAATACACAAGAAAAACATTTTAACATGCTCCAGTTACATAATTATACATCACAGATGTATTTACATTAGTCAAGCATTAAATAAATTGCTCAATTCCTGTCTTCCCTTAAACCTCACTCCTACTCCAAAACATATGTATTGTTACCAATTCTATTTATTTCTATGAAACTTGTTCCTTCCCTTTTCTAAGGATCCCACTTCCAGTTTTTTTATCTAATAATATTCGACACTTCAAATGTAGCAAATTAGATCCTGTGTCCCAGATGAAATAAAAATAATTTCCTCAGTTATAACCATTTGCTTACCCAATATTTCTGACAGAGTACTCATCTGCCAACTCATTAGACTCCCCAAACATATGCTCCCAGTTACCTCTTTCTTCCCCATCTCACCTCCAACATTTTCCATCTACTTCAGAAAATAAAAATTAAAGTCTGCTTGGGGTATAAAAATACCTATGCAAACACTTCTAAGCAAAAAATCCTAAACATTCTAGACTTTGTTGCATACTTGATTGGTATACAAGTCCTCCCATTGTTCCCCCATAAATTCCTCTACTCACTTCTTCTAACCTTCCCTGACCGATTCTTATGCTAATTGTGCAATATTTTACATGTCCAACAAATTATCTCTTTTTTACAGCACCTTCTGTTCTAGACAACTAAAAAACTCATTTAGGATTCCTCTATCCCCCCCCCCCTTTTTTTTTTTTTTGCCTAGACTCAGATATCAATCCCTGGTACAGAAGGTACTAGCCTGCAGCCCAAATGTCTTCTTGGCCTCTTCCCATTCCATTACATTTCCTTCTCTAGTTATTTGTCCCCAGTACCTTGCCTCCTTTGTCATCTTCCTCCAGTAAATTTCAGTCCCCTCCCTCCCAGTCTACTCTCCGTACTCCTAATTTCAATCTTCCCCCATCAGCATACCCACCTTTCTCCATTCCTGTGTTGGCTTAGCTCTTAGCATACTTTCTGCTGCATTATGAATATAGAATTCTGTATTACTGATGTTATTTTTCTTAATGATATGCCTGCAAAATCTCATTTCCTTATTTCTTGAATTACCCCTGCTTCATCATCCCCTTTTCACTTTGAACTGTAACTTTCTACCTGAGTTACATACAAGAACATTAACTGTGTAGCTCTAACATATCCCTTCAACTCAGATTACCCTAAACCTCCTTGTTCTATTGGGAGGATCAACTTATTCCATTTGACTCTTATAATCTTCTCCTCCCAAATGAAATCCTACAACTACTTATAAATTAATATCTACAACTCCTCTGCTTTATAAAAATATGCCTGACCTTTGTATAAAAATAAAGGGACTAAAAATTTCTACTGTCTCTATCTTGCTATCCATATCCATATGCAATAGCTTCCAGCTTCTTGATTTTTGTATTATCTTTTGTTTAGTCTCTTCTCACATAACCTTAGCTGCCATACTTAAAAGCCTTATTAAATCATACCCCTAAATACTTCACTTTATCATGTCCCCATAAATATAGGTATTGCTGGACCAATTAATGTGTGGGTACATAGTTTATAGCTATAGCCTTTGTTTTATCTTCATTAATTTTTAGGTTTACCACTGCATAATCGACGGACGGATGGTCGAGCCCTGATGACCGAAAGGAGTGCGTCAAATATGCACATTGCTGAACACAACTGTATCGAATCGCAAACCAGTGCCCCCTTTGTGACCCATGTTAGCACTCGTTTTGGATGTAGAGCGGTCGAAAATGTCGCATTTGGTGGTTTTGCGACATTCCAACTGTTCGACATGCAAAAATTCGGTTACCGGAATCGATCATTATTGGATCTGACTGCCGTGTCTTCGGTTATGCGATGGTAAACCAATTTTTATATCCCCTCAAAAAAATAAAATGGAACTGTCTCAGAATGTTCCACAATACTATATGCATTCTTCTGGTTTCATCAGATACAAAAAAATATTGTCTGCAAATAAAGCCAACTTTTCTTGATACCATACCAATTCTATTCTTGAATTTCTGAGTCCCTTATTTTCTTTGCCAAGGGTTCTAAATATAATGCACATAAAAAATGGAAAGAGAACACCTCTGCCTGGTTCCTCTTGTTCAGACACAATCACAGAAGAACCTTCCCACTTTGGTTTTTGCCTCCAAGCCTTCATATATCCTTCTAAATAACCGTATTATATTACAAAATGCAAATGCTTCCATTGCCATACTCAAAATCTCAACTTACTCTGTCAAATGCTTTCTCTGCACCACGAACCACCAATAACAGCAATATTTTCTTACATTCTGCTTCTTTATGAGCCATCATTGTTATATTAATGTTGTCAAATGTTTGTTTCCCCTCCACAAAATCACAGTGGCAATATCTATCAATTTTGGCATCACCTTTGCCATTCTTTTAGCCATTATAAACAAACACTTTATAATAAAATTGAAATGGGCCTATATTAACCTAGGTCTGATGGGTCTTTACCGTCTTTATGTATTACAGCCACCACAGCTTTCTTCCAAGATGGTGGTGCTCCCCCCTTTTTAAAATACTGTTAAACAAAGCCTTCCAGAACTTTATCATTTTCTTCCCTACTAACTTCCAAACATTTATAGGAATATCATTTGTTCCTGGAGGCTTTACTGCAGACTTAACATACATTATTGTTTATATCACATCTCCTCCTATCATAACTGTTAGTTGAGTCTTTTCTACATATAACCTTGGCATATTTAAGTCCTCCATAAATATTTCCATTTGTGCTTTTTCTTGAATTCCACACTTCTGCACTTTATACACATTTTCATAAAACTTTTGAAATATCTCTAATACCTCTACAGGATCTCTGGTTATTTTTCTTGTTATGGGCACTCTAGGTTTAATAACCCTTCCTACTTTGTGTAGCATAAGTCGTTGCACCTAAGGTTTTTGTGCTCTGAAGTTGTAATAAAAAAAGTTCCTTAACAGCAGTCTTTCTAAACTCATGCATATTATCCAGGTACTCCATTATTTGCTCTCTGACAGTTTGCAACTCTTCTTGTTCTGTGAAATTCCCCTTATTTTGTAAAACTTTAATCTTTGTTAGCCCCTCTAAATAATTCTTATTAATTCTTACTGATGAAATAAAAGGAAAACAGACCTGGTTATTTTTAAACTTCTCTTTCATTTCATCCCACCTGCTAGCTTAACTTCTGGAGCACTTTCTATCTTCCTTAACTCCGGATAATTTCCACTACCCATTCCTTAAATTTTCTTTGTTTACATTGGTTGGTACGAAGTGCCAATGTTGCATCTTTACTTCATTACCCTACATTTTTATTTTGGTAATTATTGGTGCATGACCTACAATAGAAACTGAATGTGCATAAAAATTCTCAATTAAATGATCACATGCTCCTGTGAAATATAACTTCTGTCAAGTCTATCACAGTTATTGTACCTCGATGAATATGTAAATTATCTGATTTCCTACTACTGTATTCAAGTCTTTCATACCAAATATTTTTATAAATTTCTTCAGAAATCTACCCTCTTCTGTTAAATTTTCCCTTAAAGGTCCCCCAGATGCATCCTCTTTGCTGCAAATTAAATTTCAGCCCTTACCTGCAAGTAAAATTCCTTGCTGAAAGCAGATTATTTCTCCCAACATTTTTTTAAGATCCAAACAGTAATTTAAGTGGAATATAAACACATGCCAGTGTAATCCTCATCCCTTGCCAGTTGCCACTTACTACTACAAATCTGCCATTATCTTTTTTCACTCTTCTATCACTACTGGTGCTCCCCTAGCAATTAATACAAATATTCATCTTTTCCTTTGTCTCTGATATCCTACAGAACATCAATCTTGAAATCCTTTCTTATCAAATTGACATGCTCAGTTCTTTTCAAGTTTCTCTCCTGTAGCATTACTATTTGCACTCTGCATTTAATATAATTAAGTATTCTTTCCTTTTTGTCTACACCTTTGAGACCATTCACATTCTAGGATAATATGGAAAGTGCCACCATTATAAGGAGGAATATTTCCCACCTATTATATATGGCAGATTTTTTACATCTATTTTCAGCTTTTGTGATACATGCACCCATTAATGTTTGCCAGGTTAATCCTTTATACATTTTCTTATCAGCATTGGAACACAAGTCACATTTTACAAGATTTTTTGTTTAATAAAAGCCATCAAACAAAGAAAAACAGACAAATCCAGAACACTGCCATAACCAGTTAATTTAATACAAACACGTACAACCATGTACATCTTCCAATAATAAAGTTTAAACGTACTAATAGGAACATTTGTGACAGATGCTAACATAGGCCCTAATTAACTTGAAATTGAGATTATTCATTCTAAGACGTGCTACTGTTTGTGCCTCTACTTACACTAAGTGGTGTCAGTTATTTTTTTATCTTTGTTCTCCCCAGATATAAAACTACTTGAATATTTTCAGAAATCATTAACTTTTAGCCTTGAAGAAAGCAAAGTTCTGTCTTTTACTGCCCTAGTATCAGCATGCCTCTATGGAAACGTAGGAGAAAAAAGAAAAATGTAGTCCTTTTGCAGCCTGAAAGACAAGCTGAAACATTTAGTGCTAATGGAAAACTTTTCATTCTGATATTTACTTGCTTCCGCTTAAAATATACTATTAGATTAAGCCAAGGGTCTTAATCCAGACATTCACCTATGCAAAAGTTAAAATCAGCTCTCTATATATTATGACCCGTGTACTTTTACACCCCATCTCCACTTCAACAACTCAAGATTACAGATTAACTTAAACATGCTTTTGTCTAGCTTTTCTTCTCTTTTTGAACAGTCATGCCTACATTTCTTACTATCAAAAAAGAAAATAATAAAGCATCTGTAATACCATTATCACATAGAAGAACTGAAAATACTTTGCTATAAAATATGCAATTTATATTGTTAAAAGTTTCAAAAAAATACCATTAAGAAAATAAATTGTTTGACTTACAGTTACCTTTTTCTCCTTCTTCTTCTTCCATTCCTCTCACAGTCCAACCAAACATTAATGACGTGAAGTGAGGCAAATGCTTTTCAGTTCCTCACAAGTTTAGCAAAGTCAACAAAAGTTCCTTTTTTCCACTTATACAGCTGTATTTCACAAATGTGATTGGTGTTTTGTAGTTTAACATTTATTCACTAATTTCCATGTTGCTGGTCTTTTTCCTGTCCATCTCCCAACTCCAGATTTCATTCTATTTCTACTGTAGCCCCAATTCTTCTGGTAATCTCTTTTGCTTTTCTCTCTCTCAAACATTTTTCTTTGGAACCAGGGGAAAGGTTTCACTAGCAAAGCCTCTCTCTGTGTGCTTAATTATCAGAAACATGAGAAGCAGACTCACCTTCTATTTGATGGCACCATTTCCTTCTTAGCCTGTTCTGCATCAAAAAATGACTGACCACTTAGGAAAAAAATATTCTGAAGACAGATACAGCAGCCTGAATCTCACATCTGCCTCTCAACATTCCCTAATTACCATAAATGTGTTTCTCTTCTGCATGGTGTATAATGAAGTCATTTTCCACAAACACACTGTTTATAACTTTTAATACTTTGCCCTTTTGCCATAGTTTTGTCAGGATCAACTATTTCTGCTGGTAGATTTGCATCTTTACTCAAATGTCTTGGCTATTTTCTCATGGCCATATTTGGAGCATACAGAATAGTAAGCCCTTTCTTTTAACAGTTGTGGCTGTGGAATACCAGTCCAGTTGCTTATTTGTGCCTTCATAAAATATAGTCTTACTTCTAGTCTCTCTGGTACAGCAGAAAATCTCTGATTTTTCATACATCCTATGTCCTCTAATTATACATTTTCTAAAAACTTTTCTTCTTGAGTAGTCTCATACTCAGCCAGCCTTTTCTCTACTTTCACTTCTATTTTTTTTTCAGTTTTATCAGATCTGAGTATCTATTTAAAATTTCTTCCATTTTTTTCCAGCCTTTTGTTATTTAAGATGGCACTCTTTCAGTGTTTCGTTTATTTTAATCAGAGCTGAGCACATTTTACTTATTTTTCCTCTAGATTACTGGAGTCATACCTTGCACCAAAGCTGGATCTTGAACTGCTTTTTGCTGAACAGCAGTATGACTCCTCACAGTGTTTTTTCTTCACCTTTATTAGCTGATTTTCCTTCACATTCTGTTAGTTTCTTCTCTACAGTCATCCAGGCAGTGTACTTACTAGCCAGTAACTAAATTTTACTTAAGATAACAATATCACTGGCTTCCATTTATCAGTTTCTGTTTTCATACGGGGAGAGCTGAATTTAAGTTGTTGATAAGTGTGTAGCCATCTTGGCAGTCCAAATTAATTTGACAATTTTGGTACAATTTTTGTATAGAAATAGTTAGCACTAAGAGTTGCTAGATATTTGTAAAAAATTGGATATCACTATAAATATGAGCCTGAAGCTCTGAAATCCTCCTAACAGAAAAATTTCAGAGCGTTCAACTCAAAAGACTGATGAAGAGCTGTTTGAACCTGACACTCAAAACGTTAAGGCCCCAAGGAGGAGGAAATCAATGTACAACCGGATGGACATGGAAAAAGTACAGTTGTGTACACTTACCATAAATGTAGATGTTAGAGTGTAGTCACTGTTGCAGTCATCACAGTTAGGGTTATCTACCTGCAGGTAGCCCTCAATTGGCCCGAATACCTGAGTCTTAGTATTTCTGCGCCAGATGCTGTCACTTCTTCAACGACGTCAGGTAGTCAGGGGTATAAAACAGGCAGCAGATGCCATTACATCACTTTTTCTTGCTCCAAATGTCAGGAGCCCCCAAATAGGGAGCTAGTACATGGTGGGAAACACTATCAGTAAAAGGTAAATACCAATGCCATTAGGAATGGCCACAGAGAGGAGAGGTAGAAAGAAAGAAAACCAGGGGGCTGGAAGGAAGGAAACCAGGACTGCAACAGTGAATACACTCAAACATCTACATTTATGCTAAGTGTATACAACTGTACTATGTTCTTCGTGTTTCACTGTTGCAGTCATCACACTTGGTTTGATTCCCAAAGTTGAGGAAGGGTAGAGAAAGTCAAGAAGGTTGGGGCTGGATAGTAGGCCTTGCAAGACTGCTGTGGCAAATCCAGCCCTGGATTTAGAAAAGATAGGTAGGTGGTAATGCTTGGTGAAGTTGAGTACAGAACTCCAGGTTGCAGCTTCCAGAATGTCCCTGGTAGGGACTCCCCTGAGAAATGGTGTAGAGGTGGAAGTAGCCCGGGTGGAACGTGGTCTGATCCCCTGTGTGGTAGGTTTTCCATGGTGCTTGTAGCAGAAATGGATACAGTGTGCTACCCATTTGGAAATGGTTTGTTTTAAAATGGCCTTACTCTCTGCCCCTGTAGCAAAGCTGCCTAGCAGCTGGTCAGATTTTCTGAAAGGCTTAGTCCTGTCAAGGTAGAACCTGAGCTGTCTGTGCACATCTAAGGAGTACAGGATCTTTTCCCCTTTATTCTTAGGGTTAGGTAAGAAGGTTGGCAAATGGATGGATTGGTTTAAAGCCACACTGGACACCACCTTAGGCATAAAGGACGGGTAAGTCCTGAGGGGAACCCTGTCAGCATGGAAAATAATGAAGGGTTCCACAGCCATTAGTGCCTGTGATTCAGACACTCTTCTTGCTGAAGCTATGGCTAAAAGCAAGGCTGTCTTCCAAGAGAGGAATTTTAACTCTGCTGAGGCAGCAGGTTCAAAAGGAGGAAGCCTGAGCTTTTTCAGTACAAAGTTAAGGTCCCTGACAGGGGTGGGTGCTCTCCTAGGGGGCCTTAAGTTGTTAGCCCCACTCAGGAACTGTTGGGTGAGAAAATAGAGATGGCTCAGCATTATAATTAGCTGAGACGGAAGAGGCATGAATCTTAATGGAGGAGAAGGATAGGCCTCTGTGGAGTAGCTCTGCTAGGTAATCCAGGACTGGAGGTAAGGAGGGCACTGCTGTATCCTTCCCTTGAGACGGATTCCAAAAACAATACCTTTTCCACTTTTCAGCACAGGATTTCCTAGTACTAGGCCTTCTGGCTTCACGAATGATGTCCAGCACCTGTTTGCTGAGGGTTGCTGGTGGGGTATTCAAGGGATACACCAGGCTGCAACGTTCAGGGTTTGCAATTGTGGATGCAAAATCTGTCCCTCCAGCTGAGACAGCAGGATAGGAGTCTGGTGAAGGTGCCAAGGTGGCACTGTTAGGCTGTGTAAGAGTGGGTACCAGTGATGGCATGGCCAGCCTGGGACAGTAAGAATTGCCCTTGGTCTGTCCTGTTATCTTTTTTATCTTGAGAGAAGGGCATACATTGAGAGTTTTTCCCATTGAAAGGATAGGGCATCCACCTTCCACAGGCCCTGTTGTGAGGGTTCCTGGTGCAGTATTTGCTCAACTAGTGATTCTCTGGGAAGGCAAAGAGGTCCACCTCCAGTGTCCCCCACCTCTGGATCAGAAGGTTGAAGGTGTTGGGCTCCAATTTCCACTCGTTTGGGTCAAGATTTCTGCTTAAGTCGTCTGCCAGTGATTTTGTTGCCTGGTAGGAATTGAGTATGTAGATGCACTTGGTTGCTCAAGGCTATGTTCCACAGGGCCATGGCTAACCTGCAGAGTAGGTAAGAATGGATTCCCCCCTGCTTGTTTATGTACCACATAACTGTGGTATTGTCTGTTTTTATAAGCAGCTGTCCTGGAAGGATTAGGTGTTTGAAGGCTGTCAGAGCATTCTGCACAGCTAGCATCTCTTTTTGATTTACGTGCAGGAGAATTTGCCCTGGGGTCCAGTGGCCCTGAATGCATTTGCCTGCCATGTGAGCCCCCCATGCATAGTCTGATGCATCCGTTGTCAAGGTTAGGGCAGCGAGGGGTTGAGTAAAAAAAAGAGTCCCTTGTTGTGGTTGCATGCTTCTGCCCACCAAAGGAACTCTGCCCTTAGACAAGGTATGATAGGAATGACTGTTTCCAGGTCCTGAGAATGTTGGCACCAAAGACCTTTTTAAGTACCACTGAAGTTTACTCACATGCAGTCTTGCATATGGAATTAGAAGAATACATGAGGCCATGAACTCTAGGGCTTGCAGTATTTTCCTTGCAGACAGCTGGGTTCTGGGGGCCATTTATTTGAAGTAGTTTGTCAGATAGATCTGTTTTTCTAAAGTGGGAAATGCCATCTGGGAAGTTGTGTCCAAGTTTGCTCCCAGGAATATAATCTTTTGACTGGGCATCAGTTATGATTTTTTTTTTTTTGGTGTACCCCAGTGAAGTGAGAAGGCTTTTTACAAATGCCAGGTGCTGAAGTAGCAATTCCTGACTGTCCGGCTGAATCAGGCAGTCATCCCAGTACGGGAAAATATGGATATTTCTCTGCCTGCAGTATGCAATGGCTGGAGCCAGGCACTTTGTGAATACTCTGGGCGCAGTAGATAAGCCAAAGGGAAGTGCAGAGAACTGATAGTGCATAGAGCCTGAACCTGCACTGAAACATAGATATTTTCTGCATGACTCCCTTATGGGGATGTGCAGATAAGCTTCTTTTAAGTCTAGAGTGACTAACCAGGCATCCTTGGCTAGCACAGGGAGAAGCTGCTGCAGGGTAAGCATCTTGAATTTTGGGACCACCAGAAAGGTGTTGAGAATTGACAGATCCAGGATTGGGCGCCAAGAGCCCTCTTTTCTGGGCACCAGGAAAAGTCTAGAGTAGAAACCCTGACCCCTTTGTTCTACTGGAACAGGTTGAATAGCTCTGATAGTGAGCAGGAAAAGTACTTGCTTTTGAGCCTCTGCCCACTGATTTGAAGGAAGGTCTGGAAACCCACTTGGAGTTGGCAGTGAATGGAAGTAGAATTTGTACCCCTGGGATACAATGTTTAGGACCCATTGATCCTAAGTAATGGACATCCAGTTTTTTGCATGAAAGGCAGGTTTGCCTCCTAGGGGCACAAGTAATTGGGCAGGGCTGGGAAGGATAACTGAAAAGTCATTGTGAACTTTTCCATAAGGGGGTGGCTTACCACTCCCTGTTTTTGAGGTGGGGGCACTCCACTGTTTATATCTCTGCATACCCTGAGACTGTAGTCAGGGTGGCCTGTTTCCCCTGGTTTGGTCTGGGAAGGCCTGGAAGTGGCTGGAAAGTACCAGTTTTTTGAAGGCCAATGCCTACTCAATCTAGGTGGCTGCACTTGTAAGAATTCTTTAACAGTTTGCATAGATTTAGCTTTTTCTTCCATCTTTTTAAGAACTTTTGCTTTGGTGCCAAACTGTCCTTATTTAAAGGAGCGTCTAGTAATTTGGATTTGACATGATCTGGCAAGGTTTGTTCCTTCAGCCAAGCATACCTTCCCAGTACAGACCCAGTGACTGCAGCCCTGCAAGAAGCTTCTAGGGCATCAAAGCCACACTGCACAATATGCTTACTAACTTAGTTTGCAGAATGCATTAGCTCTTGTAAATCTTTATTTTCTGCACAATCTGGAAGTAACACCATTTTTTGTTTAATTAGTTCCATATATTGCTGGTACTTCAACATGTGAAACTGGCAATTCAATGCCCTGATGGCAAGAGTTGCAGAGGTATATACCTTCTTACCCCATCTGTCTAAAGCTCTGGAATCCCTGTCAGAAGGGTAGGATTTTTGGCTGAAGTAGCCTTAATACCTTCAGGTCCCTGGGAAATGGTCTCTGGATCAGCAGTAGGATTCTTAGAGAAATTTGTGGGAATCAAGTACTCTGTAGTACCTGTCAGGTTTCCTAGGGGCCGGGGGTAATGTATCTGGAGTAAGACTGGATTCCATAAAAACATCTACAATATCCAGGACAGGGGGTATATCTAGAGGCCTGTGCTGAGGCAACTCTAGAAATTCTCTTGAGTCTCTTTTTGGACTGAGGATGGTCTTGGCATTCCCAGCAGAAATGCTCTCAAAGTATGCAAGGTTTCACCAAAAGTAAAATCCTCTGGAGGGGAGGCAGGGGGAATGAATCCTCAAAGGCTGATAAGGGCAAGTCCTGATAATCAGAAAAGTCAGTGTCATCGGACCCCTGGTCTGTGGAATCATTAGGAAACTCAATTTTTTGTCTTTTAGCAGGGGAAGGCTGACTTCTCTTAATTAGGGTGATAAGGTCTTCAGTCATTCTAAGCATTTGTTTTTGTGGCATGGGAGCTTGAGCATGCGGTTTGGTTGTCGGTTTTCTAGGCGTAGTGCCTACTCTAGGCCTAAAAAACTCAGTAGTTTTGGCTAAAAACTAAGTCGTCGGTTTGATTCTAACATCGGTAGGTCGGAATACATCCTCAGAAGCCAGTGCCTGCACAGTGGCTCCAAACCCATCCAAGGTAGAGACATCCGCAGGTTCCATAGTCAAAGAAGCATCTTGTGGCATACCAGACTCTGAATTGATGTCAGCTGAGGCCTGCGAATCCATAGAAGCGAGCATCAGGGGCTGCAAAGGTGCCTCACTGAGTACCGGCGGACTGGCAGCTAGCAAGTGAGGTCATACAATTCCTGAAAGGATACTTTTTCTGAGAATAAAAAGTACAGGTGAAACTTATGAATGACTTAGTAAGATCTGTTTTGAGTACAACTGCAATTTGAGATGGAATTTGACTAAGATCACTGAAATTTCTTGTAAGTGCCCATCCCCAAGCCCTGCAGCCAAAGCTGGGACATGTTCAGAAAGCCAGACTGAAAATGTAAAAGACCAAAATCAAAACAAAAAATCTCTGGGACTGCCCCTTTAACCAACAATCATAACCTCCATTACATCATGATGGATACAATTGTGAGAAATATGTACCCTGACCATGGAACAAACAAAGATGCAAATCACATGGATGTATGACATTGGACAATCACCTGCAAAATGACTAAATGGGGTGGCAATGGATACTTCTTTAAATTAAAAACCCATTCCACTTATTAGAATACCTCTGAGGATTAAGAAGCTTCTTTGTAAACTCAAGTGCTACACATTCCAGTCAGAAACCCCAGAGGAAGTAAGGGATCAAGGTTGAAAGCCAAAACTTAAAGTGGATCCAGCTGTCACGCCAATTGAGCAGGGGTTCTATGACTCGTACTAGGACAGCTTCATGCACTGCCATGGCACTTGACAATTGAAAACCAGACTAATCTTTGAATTCTCTGAAGTTTTAATTGAGAATTGGTATCAGATGCAGTAAGGAAAGATTCACAGGAATCCTCTACTACAGCAGATGAAAGCATGTTCAACTATCATCTCAATTCTCTTAATGAGCCCAAGAATAATTGATAAAGTACTACCTACTACCAGCTGGTGAAAATGCTGTTCCAGTCAGAAAACTGCTGCAGATGGATTCTTTAATATTCAACTCATTCATTTGTGGCCAAGGAAATTTGACAGCACATTCAAGGACATTCATATTTTTCTAGGATGTGAATGGCTACAAGGCTGATGTCTCTCATTATGGCCCAATGCCAGACATGCACTACCCCTCTGCATAAAGGATAGAAACAATTAGTTATGTACTCACCATAACGCTAGATGTATGTAGTCCATCTCGCCAAATGTCGGCTCCGACTCTGCCTATCTACTAGCTCGAAAGTCTTTGATTGGCTGGGCTAAGATGGTATCCCACAATACACTGCTCCACATCCCCAGATCTAGTTTGCTGCCAACAGAAAAATCATATCTATTGCCCAAACACACACACATACTCATGACAACGAGGTCCAACAAATTGTCCAAAGGGACTAGTGACATGAAGTATACCAGGGGATCCTCCAAATCCTCCAGGCATGGGGGACGGTGGGTGGGTAATGAAGAATGTGAGGCGAGATGGACTACATAGATCTAGTGTTATGGTGAGTACATAACTAATTGATGTTATGTAGTCCTATCTCACCTACATTCTTCACTTGTGGGACAGCATCCCTAGCACCTACATCCTGGGTGGCTCAATGGAAAATACTCCTGAGTACTGTGGAGCCAAAAGATGACCTGCCCCTGGACACCACATCCAATTTGTAATGGGAAACAAACATATGAGGAGAAGCCCATGTTGCAGCCGCACATATATCATCCATGGATAACCTAGCCTGAAAGGCCGTGGAAATGGAAACTGCTCTGGTACAGTGTGCTCTGACTGGAAAAGGCAGGCTCTTTTCCCCTACCTGGTAAATAAAGGAGATGCAACCAGCTATCCACCTAGCAATGGTGACTTTGGAGACCGCAGACCCCAAGCGATTTTCCAAGAACGAAACAAAGAGCTGGTCTGACTTCCGCCATTCTGTAGTTCTGTGTAGATAAAAGCGTAGTTGCCTATGAACATCCAACAGGTGAAACTGGTACTCTGCCTTATTAGAGAAGTTGGGGAAGAAAACCGGCAGCTCAATGGACTGATTAATATTAGATAAGGAAGCCACCTTGGGAAGAAAGGACGGGTTTGGTCTGAGAGAGACTCTATCTTTATGGAATATCAAATATGGGGGCTTGACTGATGGGGCCTGGAGTTCTGATGCTCTTCTGGCCGATGTAATAGCTGTCAGAAAGGCAGATTTCCATGTAAGGAATTTTAAATCGCAGGAAGCAGTGGGCTCAAAATGTGGGAGAGTGAGGGCCTGCAGAACAAAACTGAGGTCCCAGGGCATAACAGGTTGAGATACAGGGTGACGAAGGAGAAGAGTACCTTTCATGAAAGCTCTACACAGCCTGTGTGCCATTAAGCTAGGTTCATAACCCGCATGATAATTAGAAATAGCCTCTAGCTGAACTTTGATGGTGGCTGAGGCAGACCCTTGGTAGAATAAATGAGACAAAAATTCCAAAACAGAGTCAACGGGAGCCGTGAAGGGGTCAATACCTTTGACTGGGCCCATATTGAAAATCTTTTCCACTTGCTCGAGTAGATCTTCCTAGTGAACGGCTTATGAGAGGACGAAAGAATATGGACTACATCAGGAGAAAAATCGTGACACCTGACTACGGATGGAAGTGGAGTAGCCAGGCGGTCAGCCGGAGTGTCTCCAGGGAAGAGTGGAGCTGTCCCGACATATGTGTCAGTAAGTCCGGACGAGGGTCCAGAGTCCAAGGAGCATCCACGATGTAAGGTTGAAGGAAGGGGAACCATACTTGTCAAGGTCAGTGTGGCGCGATCAGAATCAATCTGCTTCCCAAGGATAGCGCTTTCTGGATCACCCCCGAGATAAGGAGGAATGGAGGGAAAGCATACAGCAGACCCAAGGGCCAATTGTGCACCAGAGCGTCCCTTGGAGATCCCCCCCGGTGGGGGGATCAGCGAGAAGTATTTGCTGCATTTCGCATTCAGAGGGCTGGCAAAAAGGTCGCAGCAAGGTTGACCCCATTTGCTGAATATGCTGTCTGCCACCTGGCGGTTCAGGGACCACTCGTAGGGCATGAGGACCGCCCTGCTTAGCCTGTCTGCGATCACATTGGTTTTCCCCGGGATGTGCATTGCCACCAAGGCCCGCTGGGAAGCCGTCACCCAATTACACACTCAAGGCCTCCCTGCATAGTGGGTACGATCTGGTTCCTCCTTGTTTGTGGAGATACCACACTACTGACATATTGTCCGAGTGTATCACAATAGTCCCTAAAAGGGGGACATCTTGAAGCGCCTGCAATGTTAAGAGCACTGCCCTCATCTCCAGGACATTTATGTGCAAGTCTATCTCATGCTCCTGCCACGTGCCTTGGACCATCCTGCCGAGATAATGCCCCCCCACCCTATCTGGGAGGTGTCCGTGGTCACTGTGGCTACCAGGTTGAGTAAAATAAAGGGTTTCCCTACGTCTAAATTGTTGGTGCATAGCCACCAACTGAGGTCCTGCTTGCATTTGCCTGTGATTAAGATTGGATGGTATAGTGGTTGTCTTTGAAAAGACCATTGGGTGAATAAGAGCCACTGTAGGATCCTCATATGCAACCTCGCTAATGGGACCATCATGATAGTGGATGCCATTGTCCCCAGTAACTGAAGCACTAGTCTTGCTCTCACGCGTGCCAGAGGCATCATCATCCAAACCTGTCGTTGTAACCCTGTGATCCTTTCCATAGGTAGGAACACTCTCAACCGAATAGTGTCAAACTCTGCTCCTATAAATAAAACACGCTGTGAGGGTAGCAAGGCAGATTTTTTTCCAGTTTATTGTGATGCCTAACTGGTGACAAAGATCGATAACAGTATCTCTGTTTTGAAGTAGAAGATGCTTGGTGAGGGCGGATAGGAGCCAGTCGTCCAGGTAAGGAAACACCTGGAATCCTTGACGTCTCAAGTGAGCAGTCACCACTGCCATACACTTGGTAAACACCCTGGAGGCTGTGGTGAGACCAAAGGACAGGGCTCGAAACTGGAAGTGCCTGGCTCCCAGCCGGAAGTGTAGAAGACATCTGGATGCTCTGTCCATTTTGATGTGGTAATAAGCATCCTTCAAGTCGATGGAGCACATCCATACTTCCTTTCCCAATAATGGGAGAATTGATTGTAGCATGACCATCCGGAATTTGGACTTGTGTACATAATGATTGAGTCGGCTGAGATCCAAAATGGGTCTCGGGTCCCCCGTTCGTTTCGGCACCAAAAAGAATCTCAAGTAAGGTCCGTAATCCGATCTGGTCTGGGGGGACTGGTTGGATGACTACTTTTTCTAGCAGCTGAGAAACCTCTGTTGCTGCCTGACCCCTTTGACTGGGTGGAACGTCTGGGATCTTTTTGATGGGAGGAGGTGTGGAGTGAAATGGGATGGTGTAACCTCCGGCGATTATCCCTAATACCCATCTGTCCTGGGTGATGTTGACCCAGGCTTCCGGATACTGGGAGATTCGACCCCCGACTGGCTCCAGAGAAGCACAGCCGGGCACACCCTCAGGAATGAGAGTATGGGGAACCGCGGAAGGAATCACGGTCCCCCGAATTGTGGGGGCCCCCTCTGCCTCTAGGGCGACGTCTCCCTGAATACGACCCCCCTCCCCTGCCTCGGGGGGGGGGTCTCACCCTGTGCAGTAGGAAAGCACCTTTGCGATTTTTTGAACCACATCTTTCCCACTCACTGAGCCTTGGGATAAGGCCTCAACGGGAGGGAAAACCGGACTCCCACGGCAGACAAGGTCTTTCCTTCTTGCTCGCACCTGCTGAGCGTGTCTTTGACTTTGGTCCCGAACAAGGAGGAACCATCGAAGGGGGTATCAGTAAAGGAAGACTTAAAGGCCTCCGCAAAATGACACAGGCGTAGCCAGGTTGCCTCCTGAGGGCCACCCCTGAACTAGCCGCCCTACTAGCTCCCTCGACCACGTACGAAATCAATTGCATGGACGAGTTAGCAATGGAGTTGAGGGTAGAGAGCTGAGCGCTGACAGTTTGAGTCACCGCCTCAGGTACGTTACCCATTAGAGTATCTCCTAACTCCTTAAGGAGATCTCTCTGGAGCTGCGTGAAATGAGACAAATAATTCAACGACCGCAAGGTAAAGGTCGCTGAAGACAGTGTAAGCTTCCCGTACCGATCCATTCTCCTAGACTCCTTGTTAGGGGGACAGACCAAACAGGAAGACTCAGCAACTTCCTTCTGTGTGGCAGCCCCCACCACCATAGCATCTACCGGGACTCCCTTTGTCAAAAATTCTTTCCCTTGGGGAGCAGACAAAAATTTGTTGGGGCATCGAGGAACCGGTTCCACAGAGTCAGGAGTCTCCCACACCCTTCGACAGATAAGGTCCAGGAGCTCGAAGGGTAGAGACACCCAGGAGGTGGAGGGCTGGGCGCCAAAGGCCTTAAGGAATACTGACTCCTCCTCGGAGGGGGTTTTGGAAGGCCAATCTCCTCTTTGTTTTAAGATCTCCAGGATATCGGAGAACGAAACATCCTCAGAGGAAGACTTAGGGAACCCCTCCGACTCCTCGAGGTCAGTATCGGAAGCGAGGGACTCGTCCTGGGAGTCTATGTGCTTCCTCTTGCAAGCTTTCTTTCTGGGGGTTCCACAGGCACAGACTCTGAGGGCCCATCAGAAAGAGGGGACCACTCATGGGGGTGTCCTTAAGCCCTTGCGTCCTGCTGTCCAAGGATAGGTGGATGTCAGAAGCTCTCTCCGGTGTCGTAGGTGATGGAAGGACCGATCCGAGAGAAGTAAGTGACCTAGCCAGCATGCTCCACATAGCCTCGAAGGTGGACCTCCTGAATTGGAGGACCGACCACCTTCCAAGGCCATGACCGGGACCGGAGTCCCCGCCAAGGGGAAGACTCGGCACCGACTGGTGCTCTGAGACATCCCCCTCGGGCCTGATAGAGGAGACCAGAGTCTTGAACCCTGTGGACGGAGCCGACAGGGTCGGAGCAGATGCAGGCACCGATAAACCCCGCTGGGGGATCGGCGCCGGCACAGGAACGTCCCTCGGAGCGGAATTTACCGGCTCTAACGACAAGGATGCGCTCGGTGGAGGAATAGCAGGTACAACCAACAGAGCTGGCTCCGGAGCCGACTGGGTCAGAGCCGAGAAAAGATTGGCCAACACCGGCAACTGTAGGAGCCTCTGCACCACCCTATCTACATCCAAATCAGAAAGCCTGGAGGATTTGGAGGAAATGGATGGAGAAGCAGACCTCCTATCTGGAGAAGCTTGCCTTAAACTTGGCAACCGGCTCCGAATCGGTTCCAAAATTATCGGAGCGGCCGCAGAGTCAGTCAATACAGTTACTTCCTGCGGCCCCAAAGTCGGTGGAGCCGAGGAAGCAGATTCCACAATGGAAATTTTAGAAGGTGGCTCCGAAACAATAGATGGAGCCGGCGACCTCTTCTTGGATTTGGAGGATTTAGACTGACTGGGAGCTGGGAGCCGAACCTAAATCCTCCTCAAAGGATGGTTTTAGCAGTCCCTTTAGGATCAATTTGTTTTTCCTCTCTTGGAGCACCTGAGGACTAAAGGCGTGGCAGAAAGTGCATGACTCCTGAAGGTGGATGGCTCCAAGACAGTAAACACAGACCGAGTGCCCGTCTGTGATAGACATTTTATACGCACACTTAATACACTTTTTAAAGCCAGAGGGCTTATGCTCTTTTTGTTCCTTAGACATTCTAACAAACAGTAGCAGCCACTACCAAAAGGGCGGGAAACCGCTAACACAGAAAGCAGAAACACGAATGAACACACACAAGGCACAGGGGAGAACCTCTAATTAAAACGGCTCTCAACTTAAATTAAGAAAAAACTAACCAAGCAAACACACGAGGAGGACTAGGTCCTCTAACTTAAACGGGCCTAGCCCGAGGGTGTAAGGGATACCACACACAACACACTTGCACACTACAAAAACAATGCAGCAACACCACTAAGAACCACTCTTTTGAATAACAGACTTATTTTAGCCAAGAATCAGCAAAAAAATTTCCACAAAAAAAAGACTTTTTCAATACTTAGCCACAGCCAAGTCGAGACCACGTCCGAGCTCTACAAGCAGCAAATGAGATCTGGGGATGTGGAGCAGTGTATTGTGGGATACCATCTAAGCCCAGCCAATCAAAGACTTTCGAGCTAGTAGATAGGCCGAGTCGGAGCCGAGATTCGGCTCCGAACCCACAAGTGAAGAATGTAGGTGAGATAAGACTACATAACATCCAGTGTTACTTTGTTTATATGGCACAAAATAAAACTACCATCCAGCAGAGACAGAAGATGCTTTTGGTCACAGCTTCCCCTAGAGCCCTGATGGTTAGAAAATTACCCGAATCTCAAGTTAGATGACGGGGACCAACTTCTTAGGTGTTCAACTCTTCTGGAACTTGGAAAAGCCAAGCTGCGCTTCCCATCCCACAAGCAAACATCCATTACCAAGGCCTCCATCACAACAGAATGCAATCTGGAAAAAAAACTCTGGACTTGCAGGAAACACCTAATAGCAATTTTGCACTGAAGGTGGTGTCCACCCAAAGTAAACTGAAGGAACCTCCTGTGTTGCCCCAGACAATGATGCCATACTGATATGCAGAAAAAGGTCCATCTTGTTCAAAAACATGTTTGCTGTCATAGGGCAGCTGGACGGTAATCTGTAGCTGGAAAGTCTTAGACATATGTCCAAGGTGTGCTTGTGGAACTACATGAAATCTAGGATGATACAGAAAGCTACTGTTCTCTTTGGAACCAACTGTCCTCTTTGGAACCAAGAAGTGATGGAAGTGATATCCCCCAGCCTTGATCTGCTGGAGAGAAAGTCTCTATGAATCCTCTAAAAATCAGAGTCTGAATTTGCCGTAAGAGCTCCATGAAGACAGTTTTTATCTCTGAGCACATTCCTTTCTGGAGGAAGTTAGCTCCAAGGTATACTGTTGATGACAGCAATGATCACACAACATCCTTTGTGATGGCTTGCTAAGAGACGATGAGCTGAAGAACTCGCCACATGGACTATCCTGGATGACAGTCATAACTATGAATGTTGGGTCAGGGGGCCATCTTCTTGAGCAACTTGCTCAATACAGCAGGGGAGAACAAAACTGCCTTACGTTTGAAGGCTATCCTCATCCTGTGGAGGGGGAACTTTTTCCCGTATGCACTAAGATGGTCAGTAGTAACAAAGAGACTCCTCAGCTGTGATCATCACCTAGTTTCTCTTCTGATGACCTCAACCACTTCCCGAGAAGGTCTCCCCAAACAGGACTTGCTTACAGAACAACATCAAGAACAGCTCGTCTAAGCTTATCCCTGAATAAAAGATTAAGCTACACCATCTTGAGTAAGCAAACATTTAAGCCTGTTGCCTTAAGCCATACCTAGATTATATCATCAAAGTCCAGAATTAAGGGAAAACATGAACCTGGACATAACATGTAGGTTTTGAGGGATCTCAACCATTCAAAAACCCTTTTGCCCATAGCCACATACATGTTATCTGGTAGTAAGGTGGAAAGATCTGTGTTTTGAACTAGACAAAACAAATGAAGTGCGAGATGTCTGCCCTTGAATGCTTCAGTAGGATCCCAATCCACTGCACATGGTGACTGTAGAGGGCATCTACCTTCTTGGAAGCAGAGACAGTAGAATCCATAACTGTCAGTTGCAAATGGAGAATCTCTGAGGAAATCAGGATCCAAGTATAAAGTTTAATAAAACCTCTAGCGCCTCGGCATGGAGCCTTTGAAGGTTCCATGCCGAGGTGCTAGAGGTTTTATTAAACTTTTTCTACTTGGATCCTGGTTTTTCATTGTTGTTCCTCCAGTTTGACCAGAAGTGGTGACGTTGTTCTGTTGTTCCAATCCCTGAGGAAATGCTGCTTAGGTGGAATGACACAGACTTCAATCTCCTTCAAAATACAATCATTAACATGTTAAACATTTCTGGGAAGAAGCTAAGGAAGTCACAACCCACTCCATGCAGACTAATGTGATCCTGTTTCCTCAAAGGAGTCACCTGGGTGGGAAAGGAAATCTCATTATAATTTTCTGTTTAAAATAATGACATCTTTTTCCAAGGCACTAAGACCTACCTGTACCCTAGCTCCAAGATGAGTGGTTGTGTATGGGACCAACATACCTGTACAACTGCCGAGTGACAAAAGTAGGTAACATAACTCCAGTTTGGGGAAAGTTTGTGTTAAAAGTGCATTACAGACTGATTTGTGAAGCTTCTGACATCAGCCCAGGTTCCCTAAAAATGCCCTGAATTATGGCATCCTTTCCCTTTTAAGTGCGAGGAAAGCTTCAAGATCTGGGAAGAAAGGTGAGTGGAAGAAGAGGAGAGCAAGCCACAGCTCTAAACGATGAACTACACAAAGTCTGAAGAAGCGATTCTTGGTTGGGTGAAAAAAACTATTCTTTAACCACTTTTGAATGAGACATCAGGAAGAGGTATGACAAAACATTAAACCATCTGATGTGATATAGGTAACTGTATAGTCATCTGCTGCTAAACATAAGCAAATGTCCTTGGCCAGCCCTTGGTGTTGAACTTGCAGATGCATGGAAGATGATTTGCTGGCAGCTCATGCAACACAGCTTCCAAAAAGTAAAAAAAGATATCTTCTCTGGGTAATAAAGCAAAGAGAGAAATTATATCACCTGTATGTGTTTTTTCACATTTGTTATTCTGGACTTTTCCACTTCTAAACAAAAATGGATTCATGAAGACAACATTTAAAGTTTCTTGGAGTCATTCATTATTAGCCAGGAACACCTCTGGAGGTCTAGCTCAAAGACAACAAAGCATGTCTGACATCAATCACATTAAAATAAAATCTAAATTGTTCCTTTGGTACAGAGGTTCTAGACTGGACTACCATAGCGATGAAGTTTTGAGTATAGAACCCTGCAACTCAACAGCTGAAAAAGGAGTGGGGGGGGGTGGCAAACAGGTGATGGCAAGATTTCCTATCATGGAGGAGGATGCAGGAAACAAAAATAACTACTGGTACATAATTCAGTCACCTGGAGTCTGGCCATAGGTAACATGACTAAGACAGTCATAAAACTTGAAAGAACCAAGAGATCTGCAGTGCAAGTCAGAACATGCAGACCAGACAGAAGATAAAAATACAAAAAAAAATCTATATCATCTGCAAATGGTCACCAGGGTGCTCAGTTCTTGCTTCCCATTACCTGACAAATGAGTCACCAAAAGATGGATTTCATAAGGAAGGGAGAAACCCTATGAGATATAACCCATAGGTGAGTTGTATAGAACAGCCAAAAACACATATGCCAAACAGAGCACCAAAGTGAGCTAGACAGCCAAAGCTGGTGGACTCCAAAAATAATGGGGGGAAAAAAGATCCAAGTGTTGTGGCATTCAGAGCAAACCAATCTGTCAGGGTAGAGAAGTAATCATGGTGGGGCAAAAGGAGCACAAGCCCTGGGTGTGAATGATGCATGTCCTACTATGCGGGAGTGCAGGAATGAAATGGTTTTATAAAGCTAGACATATAACGTGACTTTGTAAATAAATGTTGCTACTTCATTTGCTGTCAATGCTGAAGCACTCCATTTGTGGTGATTTAACCAACAAGCTGCTTGCTACACTTGTAGCACTTTCAGAGAGCAGCTTCTTTTTTTGTCTTGGCCTTCAGCTTTGAGAAGACCTTTTTTTGGGTTTACTCAACTCTTAGTTGAGAGGAGTGCCAGTTAGAGAAACAGCAGAGGGTGCTAGATGACCTAGCTATGGTTTTGTGCCAGGGCATTGAGGATTACGACCTATACTCTCTGTCCTATAAGGCATCTACTGTGGACACCACTCTATTTAATACTAAAACATTACCTGGACATATGCTCAAAGGTATTAGTAATTCTCATCCCAAACAAGGAAAGAGAATACATCTACTTCCTCCAATGACCTAGCCAAATGAATTTCATGTATAGGGGTTTAGCAGGTAAGTACTCGGATATCTTCTCTCTCTCTTGCACTGCATCTAGACAGAGATGAAGCGGACAAACATTACGTTTCACCAAAAAGGAGAAATCTGTGGTGGGAGAAGGCAGTTTGGCTCTCTCCACTGCGAGGAGAGAAGGTATCTACTTGACATCTTCATTAGCTCCAAGGAATCCATATGAGGGTCCAATAGATAACTTCACATTCAGCAATTCTGCTGTGAGATCAGATTACTCAGTTTGGAGAAAACACATTTTTACAGCATTAACTTTTAAGTGCCATATCACCTTACCTGGGCAGCCACATGACTAAAACTTAAAATCATTTGCTATCTTTACTGCTGTTTCTAACCCCCCCCCCCCCAAAAAAAAAAATAGTTTGGTTTCATACCATGTCTTTTATTCGGACTTAACTAAATAGGAGGCATAACAGGATATTCAATGTAATGGTTGGAATCAAATGATATCAAAGTACAAACATAGAATGTGCACCACAGCAGATGTGGGTTAGATGATACTAAGGGATGTCAATGTGGTCAGATGGGAAGAATCTAAGTCCACACCCACTGTGTGCAGCTGACATGCAAGGCACTAGAAACTGACATTTGCCTGACCCTTTTTTTGGAAATATATTTCATAGTTTATATAATTTTTTTTACAACATGGCAGATCAAAAATAATTGAGAGGAAGCACTTAGCAAAGGAAGTGGCTGAAATCCAATGCAATAAGAGAGTACGTGAGGAAGGCATACCAGTGGAAATACTGTACATCATTACTTATGATTATGAAATGTTCAATATGTTAAAATGGTCTGCAACATTTCCACAGAAGATAAAGTTACAAGTTACTGAGGGAAAAACATAATGAAACTCGGGGAGGGAAAATCACATGTACAGTAAAAGTACAAGCACTGGACAAAAATGGATATGTTAAAACTCAGCTTATCAGCATGCAATATTTGTGTACTGCAATATTTAACAAATATAAGATTCAGAAGTGACTATAATGTACTAAGACAGAAGACAAAAACCTGATACTTGCTCTCTACAACTGTAGAAATTCTACATCGTGGACACTGTCATAATTTCATATATTGCAAATATTACACAAGATTTGCAAAGGAAACACGTCAGGTCACAACTGCTTGCTCTGATGTCATCACATTACACAATATTGCCACTTTCATAACCATAAAATTACAAATAAAGATTTCACCAAAAGGAATACTCCTTTGCTCTCTGCGGTAACATGACCGTGGAGATGTAACATTAAGTAGAAGTGTGGGAACGGCATAACCTCTACATTGAAGGTACACAGTGGGGTTTGTTTCCTGGGGGTAACTTTACCTTTTGTAAGTGAAACTAATATTCACAAGTCTCGACTTAAAACTGTCATCACAATTTACAATGCAGTGATTTACCCTAAAACTCTCACAACTAGAGAATGAAATATTTTTGAACTGGTCTAACTTGCCTTGCATGGTTACAGAGATATTGTAAGTTGTTGGCAAAATTTAATTTTAAAACACAACTTGTACTCTATATATTAAAATCCATTTTAAACTTGCACCATATGCAATGACAGAATTCAGCATTTCATACTGAGCACCTGAACAGCACTACTGTTTACAAATAATAAATAATTTCACTTGTTTGCATGCCTAAGGAGGATGTAGACTTAGAGAAATTAAAACTTCTTTGAAGAAGGGATTAGGGACTAGACTGAATATGAACAAGTCTTTGGATACATCATTACATTTATAGACAACACAACAGTGTAACTTGGTCAGGAGAAATGGAGGAAAATAGTTAACTAGTAGGTGGTTCCATCCTCTAGTATGGCTCCTGTAGGTCCAAGTATTCAATTAATTTAATCTTAACCCATAACCTTATAAAACTGAAGAGGTCTTCAAAGCCACAGTCCTTGGTGACTTGAGCAAATCTCCCCTGACTGGAGGGGGTTATGGGAATAATCTAAAAAGAAAGGAGAAATGAGGAAGGAAACATCAAACAGCCTTCTCTCCTCTCTCATACTCATCTGAACCTTCTTCAGTAGGGAATTTATTCTCTCCCTGGGAGTCTAAAAGCAGAAAAGGACCAGTGTGTGCTGTGCCTTTTCTGCGTCAGCTGACTTGTTAAAGCTTCTAACAACCAGGGAAAATAAACTAAACGAAAAAGACATGGGCCCTTGAGCTATTCAGTCACTGGGGTATTATAACAATAGCTTTATAAGGGATGCCAAAACATAGTTTTGCTGTTGAAAAATCTAATGCCGAAGAGCTCTGAATACTGAACAATACAGATAAAGTACTTCATATATATGAAATCTACTTTCCTGGTTATTTTCGATTGACATCATATTTCACTCAAGCAATCCAAACAGGAGTACTAACAGAATGGAGTACAATTGTAAAACAATGTGGAGGTTTCACACACACTGGCATCACCGAGAGTTGTGAAAAAGAATTGCAAATATTCTCCCTTCCCAAACCAAATACTGTGCCTGTCAGATGTTTTAAATGTGTGTGTGTGTGCGCGCGCGTGTGTGCGTGTGTGTGTGTGTGTGTGTGCACACGTGTGTGTGTGTGTGTGTATATATATATATATATATATATATATATATATATATATATATAATACACACACACAAATATGTATGTAGAGAGGTGGAGGACAACAGACAGAGGAGGCCTTAACTCCATGCACAGTCTAGCATAAGTCTATAAGCAAAGATGTGGTCTGTTCCTTCACTTAAGATGATGCAGTGTTAGCCATTGGTCATCATCTTCAGTTAAAGGAGATTCCTAAAAACAAAAGTTATATACACACCATAATGACAGATCCATGTTGTCCTACCTTCATCTGATTCAACCTTTGGGACTCCAATTCAACTTAGATCTGGCCTCAGCAACTCCAAACTTTTGGATCCACGTCTCTGACTCCTCCCCTACCCATAATTCCCTCTTCATCCCAAATTACCTTGGACCGAGTTTGCTCCAGGTTGAGGGTGTCATGTGAATATGAAGTTCACTAACCTGTTAAGGTTAAAGACAAGGAGACTACTGTAAAGACTACCCCATTCTCCAAGGAGCTGTAGGTGAGAATTTGGAAAGGGAATGCTTGGAGGAATGCTGAACCAGATGAAAATAGGACAACACATCTATTGCTACTATGACTAACTTTCGTATCTGATGTCCACTTTCATCTGATTTAACTTTTGGGACAAAACCCTTCGCTACAGACTTTACTGGGTGGAATTAAAGGAGGATGTTCTTGAGAACAGCAGAGCTAAAGGAAGAATGAGCTCTGGACTGTAGATCCCGTTTACAGTGAGATACAAAGGTATGCACTTTAGACTAGGAAGCAGCTGCACAAATCTCGTCAACAGGAAACCGACATTGCTCTTGTCAAATGAGCTGTCATCTTTTTTTACAAAGGGTTAGACCCAACCTTTCATAAACAAAGGAAATACAGTTTGAAAGCCATCTTGAAAGGGTGACTTTAGAAATGTCCCATCCCAGATTAAATTTTTATAAGGCAATGAACAGTTGGTCTGACTTTCTGAAGTCTTTAGTTCTATCCATGTAAAATCTAAGTTGTCTATGAACATCAAAAGTAAGTGTAAAGCATACCATTCTTTGTTGAAAATTTTGTAAAGAATACAGGTAAATTAATGGATTGATTTATGTTGGATTTGGATGCCGCCTTAGGAAGGAAAGACTGATTTGGTTTTAGAAAGATCCTGCCCTTATGAAAAACTAAACATGGTGGTTTACACGAGAGAGACTGTAGTTCTGAAATCCTCTTAGCAGACGTAACTGCCACCAAAAAGATAGTTTTCCATGTCAGGAACTGAAGGTCCACTGAAGTCGGTTCAAAGCAGAATTGTGTAAGAGCTTGGAGCATCACCGTGATATCTCATGGAAGGACCGGTTCTAAAATTGGGGATTGAAGAAAGGTACCCTACAAAAGACATTAGATACCTTTAATGAAGCTATAAAATCTTGTTATGGCCTATGTGAAATGGCTGCCAACTGAACTTGGATTGTTGAGAAACTAGAACCTTTTTGGAATAGTTCAGACAGGAACTGTAAAAGGGAGCAAAGGGATGCAGAGAAAGGATATAAACCCTTTCCTATAGACCAAAAAGAAAATGTTTTCTTCTGGTGTTAGGCTTTTGTGATGCAGAGAAGATGGGAACAACATTTTCAGAAAACTTGGCATCCCTGGCTATTGTCAGAATAAGAGTAACCAAGCAGTTCATTTTACGGTCTCTAGGTCTGGGACGGGATCATATCTCACAAATGTCCAGACTTTCGCAGAATGTCCAGATTTCTGGCTCATATTTTTGGTCTGTTCCTCATAAAATTTGTGGTTTTCTGGAAAATCACAGGGCTGATCTGAGGACTGAAGTCTCTAAATAATAAAAAACATTTGAGTTTCAGACTTCAAATACTTCAGAAGATGTACGTTAAAACAAACCCTGTTACTCTAGCAACTTTCTAAATTTATAACAGCAATATTTAAAATATGCCCTATTTTTGGGCCTTTACCCCCCCCCCCCATTTTGTCAGGTTTTGTCCAGATTTCTTGCACCAAGAGGTTGAGAGGTACTAACAGGATGCTCAGAAGGATGGGAGACAAGACCTGGCCTGTAAACCAGCATCCGGGGTGGAATTAGAAGGCAAGACCAAAGATATGGACCAAACCTGCTGAGGCCATCAAGGGACAATGAGGATCACTTTGGCCTTGCACCTTCTGGCTTTCTGAATGAATTTAGTAATTATAAGAAATGGAGGAAATGTTTAAAGGAAACCCGAAAGCCAACTGTAGATCAAAGCATCCCTCAGTAACTGTCCCTGTGGAGAGACTGGGGCAAAATAACTGCTACATTTCTTTTAGGTGGGAAGCAAACAGGTTGCAGCAAGGCTGGCCCCAGCGACTGTAGATTTCATTCTCCACTGATGGATTGAGGGACCACTTGTGAGGCAAAATAATGTTCCTGCTCATTTTGCCTGCTACTACACTGGAAGTCCTCGAGATGCGCACTGCTAGAAAAAAGGTGATTGGAAGATATCTCCAGTGCCAAACTCTCATGGCCTCTCAACATAATGAATAAGATTCGGTCCTCAATCACCACTTGTTGATGCACCAGACCACTGACATACTGTCCATCTGAAATAAAGGAAGATGGTCTTGAAAAGTCTGCAATGCCAAAAGGACTGTTCTCATTTCCAGGACACTGATGAGGAGGTTGGTCTCTACGAGTGCCCAGGTAACTTGAACCATCTTCCCCTCATAATGTTTCCCACCCTAAAAAGGAAGTGTCTGTGGTGAATACTGCTTGTAGGAGGAAGTGCTGAGAATGGAAGACCTGTTGATAACGCTGCAAAGGTGATACACCATTTGACGTATGTTCTGCATAATGAGGTCATCCTGACTGAGGGGGTGACGAAGCTGGGACCACTGGACTGAGAGTCCATTGCAGTACCCTCGTGTAACATCTAGACATAGGAAAGAGAATGAAGGCTGACACTATCAGCCCTAGAAGTTTTAGAATTAGCTGTGCTGGTGGAATTGGATTGGACAGGACTTGTAATGCTGATTGACAGATGTAGTGAATCCTGTGTTGTGTTGTTCAGGTGGCATCCAATAAATTCTAAGGTCTGAGTTGGTAACAAGTTGCTCTTCCGCAGCCTCACCATAATCCCCACTCTTAAAAGTAACTGGAGTAAGAAGTGCCACTGGAAAATTAACATATCCGTGATCGCAGGGGTCAGAAGCCAATTGTCTAGGAACAAGAACACCTGGAACCCCTGCAGTCTGAGGTAGGGTTGGCAACTGCCCAGAATTTTTCTGGACAGTCCAGAATTAAGAGACACTGTCCTTGACATGGAAGAGCACAAGAATATGTTTGACGGATCACAGTAATTCTGTACAACTCCTCCCGCTGAGGGGGAGGTTAATGCATACTTCTGTTCTACAAGCATTTTGCTTTCATGTACATGTCCAGAATTTTTGACATGAAAAGTTGGCAACCCTAGAGGCCGTTACTGCTGCCATGCATTTGATAAACACCCGGAGTGTGTGTGTGTGTGTGTGTGTGTGTGGGGGGGGGGGGGTGAGTCCAACAGCAGAGCTCTGAATTACAAGCAACTGGCTCCTGAAATCTCCTGGAATGCCTGTGTATCTTTACGAGAGAGTGGGTATCCTGGAGATCTACTGAGCACATCCTGTTGCCATTTTTGAGTACAGGCAAAATGGATTAAACAGTGACTATCCAGAATTTTGTCTCTTTCATGTATTGGTTTAAATGACTTGGGTCCAATATTGGTCTGAAGTCCCCTGTTTTTTTTTTGGAAAAAACCTAGAGTAGACACAGGATCCTATCTGGTCTGATGGGGCCTGCTGGATGACCATTTCTTCCCACAGCTTTCTGACTTGCTGCTGCAGATTCCAACTTACTGGGTGGCACTACAGGAATCCCGCATTTTGCCTGACACATTGTTAGAAATGGGAGTGAGTATCCTCTGGTTATTATCCTTAACACCCAAAAATCATGGCCCACCAGATTTGAAGATGCAGTGATAAGTGCCCCCTGACTCCCTCCAGAGTGGGGCAGTCAGGCAACACTTCAGAAGCACTGGAAGGACTTATCAGAAAATTACCTGCAAAATCCTTGTTTTTGCAGACCACCTCTGTCCCTAAGGTGACATCCACTGAAATTACCTTTTCCTCTGCCACAGTGGTGTCTGTATGAAGAAGCATCTTGGGTAGAATGCTGTGATTTCCTGATCATCTTCCCTCCTTGCCAATTCCTAGAGAAGGTTCTCTGAGGAGTAGAGAATTGGATTCCAACATGAGGAAAAGTCTTACCACCCTGCTCACTTCTAGTAAATGTTTCTTTAACCTTCAGACCAAACAACATGGTAGCATCAAAGAACGCATCGATGAAGGATATCTTAAAGCCTTCCGCAAAGTAACACAACCACATCCAGGCATGGCAGCATATGGCTACGCTAGTACCTGCTGCTCTGGCTGTCCCATCAACTGAATTTGAAAGCAGGTGTATGGAAACAACAGAAACAGAAGATAAGGTAGATTGCTGGGATTCAACAGTCTTATGGATATCTGCTGGGAAGTTACCTGAAAGAGAACTGCTAATCTCCTTGATCAATTCTCTGTGGAATTGAATGATGTGGGCAAAGTAGTTCACCACTCTCAGAAAAAAAAAATGCTGAAGCGTACATCCATTTTCCAAATCTGTCTAAAACCCTGGATTCCATTCGGAGGATGGACAGACTAGATCACTTCAAAAAGTTCCTTCTTCATGGCTGCATGGTATCTACAGGGGGACCCTTACTCCAATGTGCACTATCTTTTGGTGCAACTAGAATTTTATCTGACTTCTTAGGTATAAACACTGCTGTGCTACCAAGTCAATGACAGCTTCAGGGTGAGGGAACTACCCAGCTAGTATAACAGCCAGCTCCAAAAGCCTTACCTCCAGGAACATAGATTCTTCCAGGGAAGGCATACCTGGGGACAACCCCCCCCCCCCACTTCTGTTTCACCAACTCTAGGATTTCTCCAAAGAAGACATCTCCAAATGGGAACTTAGGGGAGACCTCCCCTTCCTCTGAATCTGTGTCTTCTGTGATAGATTCTGGGGATGAATCCATGTATCTGTTCGCAAGTCTGCTTTCTGTATACCTGTCATTGGGGAAAATCTGGCAATGGGTCTGAATCAGACTGGTAGCTGAAGGAGAAACTTTACCCAAGACGTCTGGAAGCTGGCTTTCCCAGTCGATGAGAAGCAGCAGATTCTATAACAGAATAAGTCTGAGGTGAAGTCAGATCAGAATAAGATGGAAGCACCTCTTCTCTCAATGTTGAGAGGACCCGTTGGAACGTCTCAAAACCATGGAGAAGATCGGAGCAAAGAAAGTCTCTCTAAAAGGTGGGACAGAGAGAAAGACCCTGAAGCTCCAACTCTTCTCGGCTCCAAGGCAGATATCTGAGCTGAGTTATTGAAGGCCGATGCCTCAAGAAAAAGGGACAGCTCAGAAAGTTTCAGGGTCAAACCCTTTCCCTGAACACCGACTCTGAGTGTTGTCTGGATTGACAAGGTCACAGTTAAGAGAGAAACTGGGTGACAGTTGATACCTTGGTAATGTTTACTACTCTGCCAGAGGAGAGAGAAAGTCAAGAGGACCCCCAACTGTATTTGCATCTAAAGAAACCTCTGCATTATTCTGTTAACATCAACTTCAGTGAGATTCCTTGAAGAATGGGACAGATCTGGAAGAAGTAATTGAACAGGCCATGAATCGTTGATGGAAAATGAGGGAATGAAGTTAAAGACTAAGTAGATCCAGAGAAAAGAACCAGGGTGGAAACAGAGAATAGATCTGAGGCTTCGGATTTGAAGACTTCACAACTTTTGGTGCCAGACCTCCAGAGGCTGTGGGGACCAGACAGTTTCTTGGGTTTCTCATTCTCAGGAGTCTTTACTGTCAAGAGTAGGGTCCTTCAGCTTCAAAGCTTCTCTGCCTTCTTTTTTTACCTTGGAGAGGAAGATGAAGGAAAAGTAAATTAATTGAAGTTGAGAAGTGGGAAGGAGAATTTGTCTCCTCTGCTCCAAAGAGCTTTGTGGCCAAATGAAGCACAGGTTTTATATTCAGTTTCAAGATGTGCCACTCCCGGACAGTACACCCAAAGGGAATGAGGATCCTGGGGAGAATTCTGTGGCCACATTTGGTCCCCTTTTTAAAGCTTTTATCAGCATTACTATATTTGGAAACTAGATAACCACTGCAAAACATACAAACACTACAAAAACATACAATTAAAAAAAAAACTACTGTAATAAATCTAATACCTAACAAGACCTACAAGCACTACTATAATAAAAATACCTAACAAAAATTACTATAACAGACGTATCTAATTTTATATATATATATATATATATATATATATATATATATATATATATATATTTATATACACACACACAGAGAGAGAATTTTATAAAATCACAGTAGGGGAGGAAATAAGATAAAGGTAACTACAGCAAAAAATTTTTTTTTTTTTTTAGAAATTAGAGAACTCTAGGAAACTGAAAATGAAAACAGTTATCCCAATGTGGAGATTAGAGCCTCTGTGACCATTCAGATCTCAGGTAATTTGGGATGGTAAAGGAATTACAGGTATGGGAGGAGTCAGAGCCCTGGATCTGAAGGTTTGGCATTGCCAAGGATGGATCCAAGTCCCACCAGTTGACTCAGACGAAAACGGACTACATAGGCTTGTTTGTTACATATTTCAAAATGCATAAAACATTAAAAAAAAAGTCTCTGAAAGGCCCGCAGTCAAGTAAGCAGGGAGTGAAACTTCTACCTCAGGTAGAGAGAGGGATCCCAAGGAGGGAGAGGTAAAGGCACTCAGCAATGCTCAGAGAAAGGCGACTATGCTTTAAAATTCTTGAAGAATCCCCCCCCCCAAGAAATAATGAGAAAGAGGATTACTGTTTCTTGGCCTTCTTTTGTTCACATTGAAGGGAATAATCAGACTGCAGTGGGCCATGGTTGTCTTAGTGAGGGTATCACTAAAGGATTGGGGACCACCCTGGTGATCTGGACCTCAACTGTTCAGGCACACAAGGTGATTGTTCTGCTTAGGCATTTTTTGACAACTGTAAGGTTCTGACTACTTCTCAACAAACCAGAAAAAAAAAGATGCTGAATACTCAAAGGTCACAAGCACAGACGCTAGTAATTTTTAAACATAAACTAACGCAAAATGTGACTTCTGCTCCAATAAACAGGAAAGACAGCGTGAAAAAATATTGAAAAAGTACAGTTGTGTACACTTACCATAAATGTAGATGTTCGGGTGTATTCACTGTTGCAGTCATTACATTTGGGTAATCTGCTGGCAGGTTGCCCTCAGTCGGCCTGATTAACAAAGCCTTGGGTCCTGCATCGGTTGCTGTCCCTTCTTCCATGATGTCAGGTCGTCAGGGGTATAAACCTTGCAGCCGATGCCATTACATCAGTTTGTCTTGCCCCAGATGTCAGGTGTCCCCCAAATGGGGAGCAAAAAATATATATAAATAATTTAACACACAAAAGTAAACCACCAAACAAAAGCAAATACACCAAAAAGGATTTTAAGTGCAGTAAAAGAAAGTAGAGGCATAGTAAGAGAAAAAACAGGGGGCTGGAGGGAGGGTAACCAGGACTGCAACAGTGAATATACTCGAACATCTACATTTATGGTAAGTGTACACAACTGTACTATGTTCTTCGTGTTTCACTGTTGCAGTCATTACATTTGGGTAGATTCCCAAAGCTATGGTGGGGGGGTGGATTTATACAGCATTAGGACCGGCTATAAGGCCCTGCAAAACAGCAGTAGCAAAATCAGCTCTGGATTTAGAGAAAATTGGTAAATGATAATGCTTGGTGAAAGTATGAACTGAACTCGAGGTAGCAGCTTCTAGAATATCCCTTGGAGGAAACACCTCTGAGAAAGGCTGTAGAAGTAGATGCAGACCTTGTGGAATGGGATCTGATCCCCTGGGGATAGGTTTTCCATGGTGCTTATAGCAGAAATGAATACAATGGCTTATCCATTTGGAAATGGTTTGCTGTGAAATAGGATTTCCCTCTGTCCCTGCAGCAAATGCTACCAGCAGTTCAGATTTTCTTCGAGAATTAGTCCTGTCCAAGTGAAATCTAAGTTGTCTGTGTACATCCAATGAATGCAGAACATCCCCTTGTTCTGTGGATTGGGAAAGAAAGTTGGCAAATGAATGGACTGATTAAGAGCCACACTGGATACCACCTTGGGCATGAAGGATGGGTTGGTCCTTAGTGACACCCTGTCTGCACAAAAGATGATGAAAGGCTCCACTGCCACAAGGGCCTGTAATTCAGAAATCCTTCTAGCCGAAGTGATTGCTAAAAGGAAGGCTGTTTTCCAGGAAAGAAATTTTAAGTCTGCAGTAGCAGCTGGTTCGAAAGGAGGGAGAGTGAGTTTTTCCAATATAACGTTAAGGTCCCAGGCAGGGGTTGGAGCTCTCCTGGATGGCCTCAAGTTTTTGGCCCCTCTGAGATACTGCTTTAGCAGAGGATGAGAGAAGAGGGGGAGGGGATTCTGTGTTGTAATGAGCTGAAATGGCGGAGGCATGGATTTTTATGGAGGAAAAAGACAGGCCCTTGTAAAGCATCTCAGCTAATTATTGCAAAATCTGAGGTAAATTGGGCACTGCTGTGCTTATCCCCCTTGAGATTGATTCCAGGCACAGAATATTTTCCATTTGTCAGCATACGATTTTCTTGTACTAGGTCTTCTCACCTCCAAAATGACATCCACCACAGGTTTGCTGAGGGATGCTAAGGGGGAATTTAAGTTATTAGCCAAGCTGCAAGGTTGTTATACTGAGACAGTAAGGAAAGTGTCTGAGGTAGCTGCCATGAAGAAATTTGTGACAGACTGCGCAGGAGTGGGTACCAGTGTTGGCGAGGCCAGTCTGGAGTAATCAAAATCATTTTTGGTTTGTCCTGTTTGACTTTTAGTAGAACTTTGGAAAGCAGAGGCAGAGGGGGAAAGGCATAGAGTGATAGGCTTTCCCAGCTGAAGGACAGAGCATCCACTTCCCAGGCTTTTTTTGAGGTGTTCTTGTGCAAAATTTGTCCAACTGGTAGTTCTGGGGTGAGGCAAAAAGATCTATGTCATGTCAACATGTTGAAAATACGTGGTTCCAGTTTCCATTCGTGTGGGTCCATTAGATTTCAGCTTAGTTCATCTGCCAATATATTCAGCTTTCCTGGCAGGAATTGAGCTTGCAGTTGTACTTGATAGCTCAAGGCCGTGTTCCACAATGCCATGGCTAGTCTGCAGAGCGGGTAGAATGTGTGCCCCCTGCTTATGTACCACATAACTGTGGTATTTTCCGTCTTTACCATTAGTTGTCCTGGATGAAGGTAATCCTTGAAGGCTGTCAGTGCATTCTGTACAGCTAGCATTTCTTTTTGATTGATATGAAGGTGCATTTGATTTGGGCTCCAATGCCCTGAATGCACTTCCCTGCCAGATGAGCCCCCCATGCAGTCTGATGCATCTGTAGTTAGGGTTTGGGTGGCAGGGGGTGGTGTGAATAGCAGTCCCTTGTTTTGGTGGCAGCCCTCTGCCCACCACAGGAACTCTAGTTGCAGGCAAGGAATGATAGCAATCATCATTTCCAGGCTGTGACAATGTTGACTCCATAAACTTTTTAAGTACCACTGAAGTTTCCTCATATGCAGTCTTGCATATGAAATTAGAAGAATGCAGGAGGCCATGAACCCCAAGGCTTGCAGTATTCGTCTTGCAGACAGCAGGGTTTTTGTGGCCACCTGTTTGAAGTACGTCACCAAATGAAGTTGCTTTCCTGGCGTAAGGAAAGCCATCTGGGCAGTTGTATTCAAGCTTGCACCCAGGAATGTAATTTTTTGAGAGGGTACCAGTTGTGATTTCTTTTCATTTATGGTGTACCCTTGACAAGTTAGAACCCTTTTTGCTAAAGCCCGATGTTTTAGAAGAATGGCCTTGTTTTCTGCCTGAATTAGACAATCGTCCAGGTATGGATATATTTGAATATTTCTTTGCCTGCAAAATGCAATTACTGGAGCCAAGCACTTTGTAAATACCCTGGGCGCAGTAGATAAGCCAAAGGGCAGTGCAAAGAACTGATAATGCAAGTAGCCTGCTTTGAAGTGGAGGTATCTTCTGCAAGATTCCCTGATTGGGATATGCTGGTAAGCCTCTTTTAAATCTAGAGTTGCCAACCAGGCATATTTGCCTAGCACAGGAAGTAACTGGTGAAGAGTCAGCATCTTGAATTTTGCAATGTCCAGAAATGTGTTCAGAGTAGACAGGTCCAGAATTGGACGATATTTGTCTTTTCTGGGTACCAGGAAAAGTCTGGAATAGAAACCTTGTCCCTTTTTCTCTTCTGGTAATAGTTGAATTGCCCCCATGTTTAGGAGGGAAAGTACTTGTTTCTGAGCCTCTGCCCACTGATTTGGAGGCAGGTCTGGCCATCCGTTTGGAGTTGGCAACGTGTGGAAATGAAATCTGTATCCCTGGGACACTATATTTAAAACCTATTTGTCCTGGGTTATAAGTTGCCAGTTTTTTGCATGAAGAGCCAGTCCCCCCCCCCCCACCAAAGGGGTGGCTAAGAGGTAAGTACTTGGTAATAGTAAAGGGAAGTCATTGAGACTGTTTACCATAGGGAGGTGTCTTGTTATTTCCAGATTTGGAAGTGGAGGCACCCCATTGCTTAGTTCTGAAAATCCCTTGGGACTGAAACCTGGTGCTTTTGGAATGTCTGGTTTTGGCTTGAGTGGCTCTGGAAGGAACTGGAAAGGACCAGTTCTTAGTAGGCCAGTGCCTACTAAATCTTGGAGGTTGTACTTGCAAGAAATCTTTCACAGTTTGCACAGATTTAGCTATATCTTCCATCTTTTTTTAGAACTTCTTCAGCCTTATTGCCAAACAGATGGTCCTGCTGCAAAGAAGCATCCAACAATTTTGCGTTAACATGATCAGGCAGAGACTGCTCCTTAAGCCAAGCATGCCTTCTAAGCACAGACCCAGTAACAGCAACCCTGCAATAGGCCTCCAAAGAATCAAAACCACATTGCAAAGTATGTTTTCCAACTTGTTCTGCTGAATGCAATAAATCCTGTAAATCCTTATTTTCCACACAGTCAGAAATCAACATGATTTTCTGTTTAAGCAATCCCATGATATGCTGTTGATATTTTAGCATATGGAATTGACAGTTTAAAGACCTGATTGCCAAGGTTGCAGAAGTATAAACCTTTTTACCCCATTTATCCAGCGCCCTGGAGTCTCTATCAGAAGGGGTAGGATTTTTAGCAGTAGAAGCCTTAATGCCCTTGGGCCCTTGAGAAATTGATTCAGGGTCTGCAACAGGATTTTTGAAAAGGAATTTGTGGGAGTCAGGACCCCTGTAGTATCATTCTGGCTTACAAGGGGCTGAAGGCAGGGAATCAGGGGCCATTCTGGATTCTGTAAACACATCAACAATGTCTTGTACAGGAGGTATAGCCAAAGGCCTATGCTGAAGAAGGAGGAAATCCCCAAGCCTCTTTTTGGATTCAGAAAAATCCTGACTTTCCCAGCGGAAATGCTCCCTTAAGCTATGTAAAGTTTCCCCAAAAGAAAAATCCTGAGGGGGACAAGCAGAAGGAATGGAATCCTCTGCATCAGAGTCCTCATAAGTAGGAATGGACAAATCCTGTTCATTAGAAAAGTCAGAAGAAACCGAGTCCTGTTCAGAAGATTCATAGTCAAGTACAGCCCTAGGCCTCCTAGAAGGGGGAGGGGGTTTGACTACCTCTGATTAGAGTAATTAAATCTTCAGCCATTTTGATCATTTGTTTTTTTAGGCATAGGGGCCTGAACAAGTGGCTGGGCGTCAGTTTTTTAGACATAGATCGAGATTATGACCTTAATATTGAAGGTGGTGTCTTGTTTAATATACAAATCTGTAGGCCTGAATACACCCTCAGAAGCCGGTGCCTGCAGAGAGGCTCCGGACCCATCCAAGGTAGACACATCTGTGGGTTCCATAGGTGAAGCATCCCACGGCATACCGGACTCCGAGTGGGTCTCAGTAGAGGCCTGCGAATCAGAAGTAGCAGGCATCAGGGGTTGCAAAAGCACCTCACTGAGTACCGGCAAACTAGCGACTGGCTTAGGAGAAGCGTCGTCGGCAGTTTTGGACCTCAGCGGCCTGTCTTCTGTCTTTTTCTTTGCGTTTTTTCGGTATTCTGGTAGTCGGATGGCTAACCGACATCATTTCTGGATAATTAAACCTAGAACCGAAATATTTAGAAGTAAAAATGTACCGATGACGGATAGTGCGCTGATTAAATAAAGCACAAAACCGACAGCAAGGTACGTCGTGGTCAGGGCCTAAGCAAGGAATACAGTACAAATGAAAATCCTTATGAGGTACTTGCTTCCCACAAGTAATACAATTATTAACTTTTACTGATATCAGTAAGGAGCAAGAAAAAGTTTCCCCAACGGGGTACTTAGGTTTTAGTTGAAAACTTTTGTTCTGAAACTCGAAAACGAAAATTTCAGGAGTCGGCCAACCGGCACTTGCGAACTGCTTCTGCTTCGGGCACCGCGTGGCAAAAAAGACTGATGTAATGGCATCGGCTGCATGTTTTATACCCCTGACATCATGGAAGAAGGAACAGCAACCGACCCAAGACTTTGTTATTCAGGCCAACTGAGGCCAACCTGCCAGCAAATTACCCAAATGTAATGACTGCAACAGTGAATAACGAAGAACATTGGGTAAGACAATCTTTTTCAAGTTCATTTTACTAGGAGTACGTAATGAATTTGTGTAAACATTACCACTGTAGAAAATATTCTATACTGGATATCCCAACATATACAACATGAAACAATAATACTAGGAGACCTAAATACAGTCTGACAGCTTATCAATAATAACATCCCATCTCTTTCCATAAACCTATACAGATTTACACAGTTAATTACATCAATTACAACAGTCCAGAAAGTACTAGCAGGCAATCAACTTTATAATGGATTCTTAATAGACCCCAAAAAATTAGGACAGCCGATAGCCTTCCAGACAGCAAGTGACCATCAACCTACTTACTACTCTCAAAAGTTACAATATCAAAGATAATCATATAATTTACAACCAAGTTCTTAACTCAGAAAAAATTGGCAAACATACTTATCAAATCTTTTAACAGTATATAACTTGAAAAATACTAAAATCTATGCTTTTAGAGTCTGCTGTCACACACTTCAATGAGATATTCCTAAAATTCTCAATAACCTTAACCTAGTACTTACCAAAAGGGTCAAATCCAATCCTGCACCATCTCTAACAAAGAAAATGAATGTTACAGAGTGACACAGCCTAGGAGCGCCTCAAAAATATAACACAAAATACATTTCAACTTTTTCAGGTAACTAAGGAATAGCAGAAAATACCAAATAAAACATGACAAGGAAAACTGTTCTAACATCCTCCAAAATAAACATCAGAACACTGCAAAAGTCTGCTAGTCATTCACAAACTTTTATATCCAGGCCAAACCACCACCAACAATACTACGGATTCAATTACCACACAGTTTAACAATTATTTTATACAAACTACATTGTCCCTCACAAATATCAATACTTCCACTACCCTCTCAGTACCAGCAGCCTTTATTAAATTTCTTCAGCTGTTTGATTACAGCCCAGTACCTACCTCTGCCATTAAAAATCTCGTACATCAGATAAAACCAACCATCCTAGCTGCTGACTAACTCACCTGAGACTACTTAAAAATGGTTGCAGATGCAATTGCTTTTCTAGTTATGTATATTAATAAATACATCTATATCTGAAAAATATGTTCCTTTCATCAGGAAAAAATTGTTTATTATACCTTTACACAAAGGAGGCACATCTACAGAGTTTAATATATGCAGACCCACTACAATCTTCCCCCCCGAATCAAAAATGTTTGAAAAATGCATTCAGGTTCAGCTTCTACATCACCTACATTTAAATAATTTACTCTGAAACACAGAATGGTTTCAACCTCACCACAGCACAACCACCGCCCTCCATCACTCACCAACACTATAAACCAGCATAGCAGGCACTGCTAACCAAGCGTCAACTGTGTTTAAAGACTTATCTAAAGCTTCTGACATTTTATCACACCAACATTTACTCAGTGAACTCTCTTCTATAGGACTCACTCAATCCTCCCTTAAATGGTTCCGTAGTTATCTATCTGGAAGATAGCAAGCAGTCAAATGGCAACTTCTTTTCCAGTTACCAAGGTGTCCCTCAGGGCTCTATACTAGGACCCCTACTCCTTAATATTTTTATAAACAAGCTTGACATTGCCATAGACCAAGCAAATACAGTTCAACACGCAGATGATGCGACTTTAATATGTACAGCCCCCACAATATCCAAACTCCAAGAAATCGCTCAAATGTCTCTCTTCATTCGAAATCTGGATTCAGAATTCAAACCTATTCCTTAATCCCAATAAACAAAACTGATGCTCTTTACCCCAAAACATTATCTTAATCAAAAATTACATTTCTTGGTTACATCTGCAAATACTAAACTTGAGGTAGGTAGTACAACATACTACATTACTGGCATTGTAATACATGACAATCTTAAATCTGATCAACATATTCCTCAAACAATTTAAAAGACCCACCAGAAACTTTACTGCATACAAACTGATATATTATTCTGAAAAATGCCCTGCATTAAAAAAAAAAAAATACTGCCCTACACCCCGCCAAGAGACTTCTGTTCTGGTGATAAATTTCTACTAAGCACTACTAAAGCAACTAATTCATTGGAAAACTCACCATACTCCTGTTAATCTCCAAACTCTGGAACACCATTTCTACATGAGTGAAAAATGACCAACTAACTCCCAAGCTACAAAATCAGCTTAAACAATCCCTTAACCAGTCCTGGTCATGCTCATGTTCATCACCAGGGTGACACCTCTTGTGAAAGCACAATCATCTTATCGCTTATCACTAACTTTTTGCCCTCCTCTACTTGAATCATTACACCCCTAACATCTTTCCCTCCTGCACTTGAATCAATGCACCTCTCTTCACCCTCTCAAACAACACAACACTTCTAATCTTTCCATTTTTCTAACTGCCCCCATCCACTGCTCTACTGATCTCATACATCCCCTGTATACCAAAGTTATAAATCTTAGAAATACGCCAATTTGGAAATGGCAGCCTAAATAGAACTAATCCTTTACCATGCTCTCTCAATAATTAATTACCACTATCTTCCTATACAATACACCTCCTCTCTCATCTTACATAATTTTATAACTTACTTCATTACATCTTGAACTCTTTACAAACCTATATAAAATACTAAAAAATGATCTCCATTCCTACAGAATATTATAACTTACTTAGGTTCATAGGTTGGTACTGAGCTATCTGCCCGAAGGCATATATTAGCCCAGCCACGTTGTGCGGTATTCACCGCCCCTTTAGTAGTTCACTAGACCCTTGTACAAGCAGCTAGTACCCTTGGCCCCTATCTAGTAGTGCTGTTGGTGGGATCCCCGGTGTGAACTTTCTGTTACTTAAGTATCCTGAACTCCTTGCAAACCTTTCTTTACTGAATTAAGAACACTAAACTTCTTTATGTTTCCCTTCTACAATCAATTCATGTACCTCATGCAAGATTTTAGAGCTACAAGAACTGTATAGACTTATAACTGTTGCTGTAAATACTTTACTGTATATGCCTGTCTTGTAATTGTGGTTTTTTTTTCTGAGAAATATAACTATTTTTTTGAGAACTGATTGAAATTCATTTGTTAATATAAATGTACTATGACAAGATCTTTTCTTCCCAGGCCTCTGGTGAAAATGGGCTCTACCCAGTCAGACTTTCCCAGTCAACAAAGGCAAATTATTAATTTTATTTTGCTTTAATGTGTTTTTAGAACACAACTTAAAGAGGAACACAAGAGAATATAATGTTACCATGCAAATAAATACTTCACAAATATATATTTAACGTATACTTTATTATACTTTAAATTATGAAAATTATAATTATTATTATAAAGACATACAATTTTGATCATATTTTACTAAGGAGGCTACATCCCACTTCCTTGCTTACCACTTCAAGAATGACTGGGCACTAGCCACCCCACCCCCAATAAAGTCAAAGTACAATAACTATGCACTATACACATAATACAGCAATGATAAAAGGTTAATAAAACAAATATTGTTGCCCCATGTCTTGTTGATTAGTTATGATCTGGTCTAGGAAGGCCAGCCCAGGTGAAGTTGCTTCTAAAACTGCTAAAAAAAGCTCAGCCTGCAGAGTGAGACCATTTCAGATATTACATGGTTATTTCAAGACATCACAGACTGCAGAGAATGCCCTGAAGAAAACAAAGAGCCACATGGATAGTTGCATATTAACTAGCAAACTCTATTTACTTAATGTTTAGTACATCTCAGAAGGCCATTTTCTGTCACTATCTCAAATTTTAAGGGTAAACTAGGGGAACAGGCACTGTATGTATGTGTGTGTATTTTATATATATATATATATATATATATATATATATATATATATATATATATATATATATACACATACATACACAGACACACACAGACACACACACAAACAAAAAATCCAATGTAGAGTACTTGAATGAATCTGAAAAAAAAAATCATTAACAGCTCAGTACTGCAGGATTCACCACTATGAATTTATAATATAAGGGTTTGCGTGATTTACTCAGAGAGACAGTACAACTGTATAGCTTCACAGTTATGAATTTTCCAAGCAGAGGCACAGACATCAGAAATGGAAACAAGACCTATACCTTTGAGGCACAAAATGATAAAAGCCCTGACTGCAAATCAGACAACCCCAGTTTGATTAGCAATTCGGGTGCTGGAGGAGCCAGGCAGAGATGTGTTTCAGCAGCTTACATTAGCTCACTTAATTCAAGGAGAGACACAAGAGAGACACGCAAGCATGGACACTTCTCTGCTTTTGATTCCTGGTGGAGACTGGGAACATGTAGAGGGTATCCTCTGCAAGAAGAGTAGGGTATTGTCTGATGAGCATGTAGAAGTGTAGATGATACACTGCAGTACCCATTTCATATCAACCACTTGGACAGTATGTACACATGCAGGAGGCGGGAGTTAAACCTTACCAGAAAAATACTCCCTCTGCAGCACAGTAACATTGCCCCAAAATGTCTCAGGCTTGTAACCTCCACAAACATGGTCAGAAGTTGTCTAGGGTAGGTCAGACAGGTTGAGTACATCCAATGAAAAAGGACATGCACTGGCAGCCACTAAAGGGTGGCTATGGTGAGATGTAGGGCACCAAAAATAGGTTAAAAAATGAAATAGAAATGTATCACTTTACCTATTTGTTAACTTGGTAACCAAACAAGTCCTTTTTGGGTGCTTTTCAACCACAATCCAAACAGTGCAAGCCTGAATACAAAACATTTATGGATAAATGATTGTAGCCAGTTAACCAGTATGTTTCTGGGAGGTGAGTGGAATCAGAAGTACCAGGAGAAATCTCTTGCAGATATGAGAACAACTACAAAACTCAACATAGGTGAAAGGGCAAGACAGCTATTTGGACTCTGTACTGTCCCATATTACTGAAATGTTCAGCAAAAAAAAAAAAAAACACTTGCCAAATGCAAACAGCTCCCATTCAATTCTTTTAAGCTAGTTTGTCTGGGGAAGACTACCAACACATTTTTGCTGCTTTGTAAATATATTAAGATGTATGGTCCAGATTAACATAAGCCCATATTACCTGGTCTCTCCTGCCAGCTGATGAAGTAGAATATAAACCAGATATTACCCTGGGGTAGATATTGCTGAAAAGTTTACAAGGTGTATATAATTATACAGCTCTGCAACACGTTGACATGTGCGTATCGTCCCTTGGCAGTACTGGTCTTCTATCCAGTGCAGAAGCCACAAAACCAACCAATCATCGAAACAAAATGTGACTCACTCAACAGGGTCACCAACATGAGTCACATATGCATATACCACTTTGCATACTCTGTCAATGTTGGATATGCAGACACATCACTAGGTCCAAAAGGAAAAAAATGGAGCCCGAAGGGACACAGTACTGCTGTGTATCTATAGTAGTAAACTTCCATCAGTAATGACCCGGTGTAAACAAGGCTCTATATACAAAACACAGGGCTACTGTAATAAAACAGCAGGTAAAATAATGATGATGCTAACTTAGGAATATGCACCATAAGGAAAAACAGTGAAGAACTTAAATAATGTCAAACATTTTCTCTCTATCAGAATGGAGTCAGACATTTAAACAAGTAAAACAATATATGTTCAAACTACAGTTGAAAGCTGTAAATGCTAAAGGATGACTGGCAAGCCCTGACTGCAGCCCAAACCAGATGAAGTTGTTAATGTTCTCTGGAAAGGATGTCTACATGAATAATGAGAAGTTATGTACTTACCATAACGTTCCCTGTTAGTTGTCTTCTTCTCGCCTTCTTTCTTGCTTAATGGGTTCGGAGCCGATCCTTGGCTCCGACTCGGCCTATTACTAAAGCTCGAGAGCTATCCTATGTCCCATAATGCTAGGCGTGATATACCCAGATCTCGTTCGATAGCTAACACTATGAACATACATGTCCCCACCATCATGACAGAGAATATATATATATATATATATATATATATATATATATATATATATATATATATATATATACACCTCTATACATCTAGGTATACAAAACTCTTATAAGAGTTACCAAGAAAGGGAAAAGAGGTAGCTAAGGAGATAACTCTCATGATAACACATCTCAGAAGATACTCTCGGTCTTGCCAGGCTAGGGGGATGGAGGGTGGGATGCAAGAAAGAAGGAGAGATGTAGACAACTAACATGGAACGTTATGGTAAGTACATAATTTCTCAATGTTAAGTTGTCAATCTCGCCTTCATTCTTGCTGGATGGGACAGCGTCCCTAGCACCTTAGTCCTGGGTGGCTCAATGGAACAAACTCTTGAGTACAGTGGAACCAAAATCAGCCCTATTTCTACAGGTCATGTCCAGCTTGTAATGAGAAATGAAGGTATGAGGAGAGGACCATGTGGCCACTGCACAAATGGAATCCATTGGCAATCCTGCCTGAAAGGCTACTGAAGAAGCTAATGCTCTGGATGAATGGGCTCTGGGCTTAAAAGGGAGCTCTTTATGCCTCAACTGGTAAATCAACATGATAACAGAGGTCAACCACCTGGACAAGGTTACTTTGGAAACTGGCAGGCCTTGTTTCCCTTCCGTGTAAGACAGGAAGAGCTGTTCTGATTTCCTCGTCTGCTTGGTTCTATCCAGGTAGAAGCGTAATTGACAGTGAACGTCTCGACAATGTAACTTCCGTTCAGACCTATTGGTATAAAGTGGGAAGAAAACAGGAAGATCGATGGTCTGATTCAGATTTTTTTTAGAGAGTACTTTGCGTAAAAAGGACGGATTAGTCCTAAGTGACACTCTATCTTTGTGAAAAACAAGGTAAGGAGGGGCGAACACAAAGGGCTTTTAGTTCCGGTACCCTTCTCGCTGAAGTGATGGCTACTAAAAACAGAGTTTTCCAAGACAGCAACTTTAACGAACAGGAAGCCGCCGGCTCAAAGGAAGGGAGAATTAAAGACAACAGCACCAAATTTAGGTCCCATGGTGGGGGAGGATCTTTTACCGGGGGCCTAAGTAAGAGGGTTCCTTTTAGAAAGGCTTTACAAAGTTTGTGTGACATAATGCTGGTCTCTGACAATCCAACATGAAAATTTACAATAGCTGCCAACTGAACTCTGATGGTGGCTGAAGAAGATCCCATTTGAAAAAGTTCTGCCAAAAACTCTAAGACTGTATGGACAGGAGCTGTAAAAGGGTCAACTTGTTTCTCCCCTGCCCAAACAGGGAAACGCTTCTATTTGCTAGCATAAGTCTTTCTGGTAGTAGACTTGTGCGAAGCGAGGATGATGTCACGAACTGAATGAGAGATTGAGGGAAGCCTGGCTAGGGTTGGAAGTGGAGCAACCAAGCTGTGAGGTTGAGAGATTGGAGAGATTAATGCAGCCCGCCCATCTGATGTGTCAGAAGATCTGGCGCTGGGTCCAGATGCCAGGGTTGATCTAGTAGATGACGTTGCAGGAACGGAAACCAAATTTGTTGAGGCCAGTAAGGGGCAACAAGGATCATTCTGGATCTCAAAACAGTTGCTTTCTGGATTAACTGAGTAATTAAGGGAAAGGGGGGAAAAGCATACAGAAGACCCCAGGGACAATCGTGGACTAGAGCGTCTCTAGGGGGGAGACCTGGGAGAGGGAAGAGGGTGAAGAAGTCTGGGCACTTGCTGTTTTGAGGGGTTGCAAAAAGATCGCAGCAAGGCTGACCCCACCTCCTGAAGATTTTTTCCGCTACTAGCTGGTTGAGACACCACTCGTGGGGCATGAGAATGGCTCTGCTCAGCCTGTCCGCTATGATGCTGGACTTCCCGGGGATATGCATTGCTACCAGAAACCGTTGAGAAGAGATCGCCCATTGTCACAGTCTGAGTGCTTCTCGACATAGGGGGTAGGACCTGGTTCCGCCCTGCTTGTTGATGTACCACACTACAGACATATTGTCTGTCTGAATTGCAATAGTCCCGGTGGGTAGAGAGTCTTGAAGGGCCTGCAATGCTAAAAGTACCACTCTCATTTCCAAGACATTTATGTGCAGGTGGCCTTCGAAAGGCTGCCATGTGCCCTGGACTGTCCTGCCCTGAAAATGCCCCCCCACCCGATCAGGGAGGCATCCGTTGTCACAGTAGCCACAGGAGGAGGAGGGAGGACAAAGGGTCTGCCCTGAAGAACCTGAGGGGAGACCATCCACCACGAAAGGTGCCTTTTGCATGACAGGGTGATTAGAATGCTGTGTGACATTGGAAGCTGTTGAAAGGACCACTGGGAAAACAGCATCCATTGCAGGATCCGCATGTGAAAGCGAGCTAGGGGGAGTAATGTGACAGCTGCTGCCATGAGACCTAGGGCTTTTAGTACGAATCTGGCCTGGACTCTGCTCTCTTGTAGTAGGATTTGAACATGATCACGAATGTCTGAAATTCTTTGTACAGGCAGTTTTGCTGACAGTTCCACAGTGTTTAAAACGGCGCCTGTGAAGGTAACAGATTGACAAGGCGACAAGGCAGACTTTTTGGAGTTTATAGAGATACCTAGCTCGTTGCAAATTTGGAGGGTATAATCTCTGGAATGGAGTAGCTGACGCTTGGTGGTGGCAGTAAGGAGCCAGTCATCTAAGTATGGAAACACCTGGAATCCTTGTCGTCTCAGGTGAGCCGCAACCACTGCCATGCATTTGGTAAACACCCTGGGGGCTGTGGTGAGGGCTCTGAATTGGTAGTGACTGGCTCCTAGCCGGAAGCGGAGAAACCTCCTGGAGCGCCTGTTCATTTTGATATGATAGTACGCATCCTGAAGGTCTATAGAGCACATCCAACTGTCCTGACTCAGGAAGGGTAGAATGGACTGAAGAGTGACCATCTGGAATTTCGTTCTTTGAACAGACTTGTTCAGCCTGCTGAGATCCAAAATAGGTCTCCAGTCCCCTGTCTTTTTTGGTACCAAAAAGAACTTGGAATAGACTCTGGATCCTTGCTGGTCTGCTGGGACTGGCTGGATAACTTTTTTCTAGCAGCTTTGAAATTTCTAGTGCTGCTTGATCCCTCAGACCGGGTGGAACATCTGGAAGGGGCCCTTTTGGCGGTTGTGGGGTATGAATAAAGGGAATTTTGTAACCCTCGGATATGATCGACCGTACCCAATTGTCTTGCGTGAGGGAATGCCAGGCTTCTGGGTACAGTGATAGTCCTCCCCTGACTGCCTCTGAAGGTGGACAGTCAGGCAGCTCCTCAGGGGTGCTGGAAGGGTTTGTCAGAGAAAGATTCTCTGCTTCCCTGATTTTGCAGACCCCCCCCCCCCTGCCCCTCTGCCGGCATCAATTTATTGTTCCCTCCTCTGCCTCTGGAGGGAAGCTCACCACGTGCATCAGGCAGTACTCCCTGAGGTTTGCGGAACCACATTTTCCCACCCTTCTGACCCTTAGGGTATGGTCTAGAAGGGGTAGAAAAACGGACTCCTACGGCAGAGAGAGACTTGCCTTCCTGCTCGCACCTAGTCAATGTATCCTTCACTTGAGGTCCAAACAAGGCAGAACCATCAAAGGGAGTGTTAGTGAAGGACGCCTTGAAGGGGTCAGCAAAATTGCAAAGCCGCATCCAGGCGTGTCTCCTTAGAGCAACGCCCATGACTGCAGCCCTACTCGCTCCATCGGCTGCATAGGAAATGAGCCACATGGAGGAGTTAACAATAGAGTTTAGGGTCCCCAGCTGGGAGATGATCTTTTCCTGAGACCCCGCAGCTGATGGGTCCTGTAAGGTATCACCCAGTTCATTGAGAAGGTCTCTATGGAGACGGTTGAAATGGCACAAATAATTCAGTGACCGCATAGCAAAGGTCGCTGAGGAAAACATCCGCTTACCATACCTGTCCATAGTCCTAGATTCCTTATTAGGAGGATGGACAGGTACTGAAGGGTCAGCCAACTCCTTCTTAGTGGCCGCCGCCGCCACCACCATGGCATTAACAGGGACGCCCTTAGTTAGAAACTGCTTGTCAGAAGGGGCTGTAATAAATTTTGTAGGCCTCCGGGGAGTTGGTTCCATAGTATCCGGAGCCGTCCATGCCTTTCGAGCCACCACATCCATGAGTGGGTCGAAAGGCGGAGACACCCAGGAAGTGGAAGGGCGAGAACCGAACGCATCCAGGTACACTGACTCATCCTCAGAAGGGTTAAAGGCAGACCAGTTTCCCCTCTGCTTAAGAATCTCCAGGATGTCAGAAAATGAGACATCCTCAGAGGGGGACCTTGGGGACCCTTCTGAGTCATCCAAGTTGGTGTCCGACGTGACCGACTCAGGGGAGTCTACATGCTTCCTCTTGCATTTTCTCTTTCGAGGGGGCTCCCCTGAAGGATCAGGGGAGGCCTCGGAAGAGGAGGATACACCCAATGGGGCTACCTGTAGTGTCGGTTCTCTACGCTCGGGATCGGAAGGGCGGATAGAGACTGAAGCAGGCACCATAGAGGGAGGAGCCGAAGGAGCCGACCGTGGAGCAGGCACATGGGCCAGCACACTCCTCATCACCTCAAAGGCGTCCCTATCAGGCAGGGAAGGGGGTCCCCGCTCCGAAGAGACAAGGACTCCTCCCAGCACTGAGAGTGACGGCTCTGAGGCCAATATCGGGGCCAAACTCACCTGCGCCGAGGCTCCGAGAGGGAGAACAGGATCCGACAAGGGTCCGATGCCACTCGCCCCCTCGGAACCGATGAGGGAGTCCTGGCACCCAGATCCCACCAAGGAAGAGATTGGAGCCGACGAGGAAGCCAAAAGGAGTGGTATTGGCTCAGATGTTCCGACGGTCCTGACCCCTACGATCTCCGGCTCCGAACTCAAAGGAAGAGTCGGAGGAGGAATCGAAGAGGGAGTAGTGATAGCCACTGCCTGATGAGGAGGGCTATGGAACATTTGGGCCAGTGCCTGCGACTTAAGTAGTCTAACCACCCTCTCGAGGTCATGGTCCGACAGCCTGGAAGACGGAGAGGAATGGGACCTGTGACTCCGCTCCGATAACAAGGGAGACTTCGGAGCCGAATGGACAGATTCCAGGGAAGGAGACCTGGAACGCTTTCTGCTCGAAGACGGCTCTGACAGCAGAGTCAGAGCCGACTGAGACCTCGAATCATCGGTTCCAGCCGGAACAGATGCAGTAGTGGCAGTAGTAGCACCGCTCGGTGACAGCTCCGAACATGGAGCCGACGGTTTGGCGGGCTTGGAAGGTTTACCTGACGAAGGCTTAGCCGGGGAACCTTCAGGCTTTAACAAGCCACTCAAAATAAGTTTGTTTCTGCGTTCCTGCAGGACTCTTGGACTGAACGCATGGCAGACAGAACAAGAGTCCTGCAGGTGCACAGGGACCAAGCAATATACACAAGAAGTGTGACCGTCTGTCAGAGACATCTTCTGACAGCACGAGTCATACTTCTTGAAGCCCGAGACCTTGGTGTCTTTCGACATCCTGAAACAAGGATGACGGGCAGAAAAAGTCAACTCTGGGAGGTCTAGTCACAATCAGCCAACACACACACACACACACACACACACACACACACACACACACACACACACACACACAAAAAGGTTGTAACAGACCAAAAAATAAACAAACAACCCCACACTTTTAAACACAATTTTACTAGGCACACACATACATCTACAGAAAAAAAACAAAGGGATTTACTACTACAGAAATGTATGGAAGAAGTTTGGCCAAAGGCCTAACTATTCAGTGAGGGGAAAACTGTATAAAAAAACTACCTAAGAGGGAATTCTAAACTGGGATCTATAGGGTAGTAACTATAAAAAAACTATCGCTAAGATTATAACCCAAAAAGTTGACTAAATACAAGAAAAATATTAATACAACCTGGAGCCGGCAAAAAGACGCAACCTCATAGCTGAAGCGGCAAACGAGATCTGGGTATATCACGCCTAGCATTATGGGACATAGGATAGCCTCGAGCCAGTAAAAATAGCTCCCGAGCTTTAGTAATAGGCCGAGTCGGAGCAACCCATCCAGCAAGAATGAAGGTGAGATTGACAACTTAACATCATATGTTACTGGTGTATTAGAACTAAATGGACTAGCTGGCTCCATGATGCAGAGGTGTGTACATGTGGTTACTACATTCACAAGAAAACTCAATTATATCAATGCATGTCATGTTCAGTAGGACGGGGTTAAGGGCAGGCCAAAAGGGAAAAGCATCACAGATTTAACTGCTGTCAGGAAGCTGCCATACTGGGATGTCAATTCATCTCTCTCTCACTGGAGAGATGACCGTAGAGTACTGAACATGGAAGGCACCAGTCAGTGGGGGGAAAAACAACAACAAAAAAAAAACAGATCCAAAAATAAAATACTGTGAAGTGGGTATTACATAAACAAATAAATAATTAATCCAGCTACTTATAATGGAAGAAGTCTCAGCCAATTCCTTCTTGGTGGCAGCTGCCACCACCATGGCATCCACAGGGACTCCCTTGGATAGAAATTCCTTATCAAAAGGGGCAGACAAAAATTTATTGTGTCTCCGGGGGATTGGTTCCACAGAGTCAGGGGTTTCCCACACCCTTCGACAAACCAGATCCAGAAGCTCGTCAAAGGGTGGAGACACCCAGGAGGCGGAGTACTGAGCACCAAAAGACTTCAGGAACACAGACTCCTCTTCGGTGGGGGCTTTGGATGGCCAGTCACCTCTTTGCTTCAAAATCTCTAGGATGTCAGAGAAAAAAACATCCTCAGAGGATGACTTAGGGGACCCCCCCCCCCGATTCCTCGAGGTCGGTGTCTGACACGAGAGACTCATTTTGGGAATCTATGTTCTTCCTCTTGCACGTTCTCTTTCTGGGTGGCTCCTCAGGCAAAAACTCTGAGGGACCCTCAGAAATATGGGGACCACTCGTGGGGGTACCCTGAGGACTTGGGGCTCTGCTGTCAAGAGATAGAGGGCGATCAGAGACCAGCACCGGTGCTGTAGGGGACAGAGTGACCGAACCGTATGATGCCGCTGACTACCTGGCCGGCGCACTCCGCATGGCCTCGAAAGCTGGTCCCCCCCAGGTCCGAAGATCGACCAGCCATGGATGACCTTGGATCAGAAAGGACCAGGTCCGAAGCCGAGACAGGAGTCAGGCTTCCCCGCGCTGAAGCACCGAGAGGGAGACTAGGAGCTGAGAGGTGTCCTGAAGCCCCCCCCTTGAGTCCAACCGAGGAATCCAGAGTCCTGAACCACGTGGATGGTGCCGACGGAGTCGGAGCTGACGTCAGAACTGATAAGCCAGGAAGGGCTGTCGGAACCGACCTAGGGACATCAAACGGAGCCGAGCACTCCAGCTCCGAAAGCTGAGATGCACTCGGAGGAGGAAGTATCAACGCAGGTAGAGGGACCGGCTCCGGAGCTGACTGGGTCGGAGCCGAAAACAATTTAGCCAGTACCGGTGACTGGAGAAGTCTCTGCACCACTCTATCGACATCCGCATCCGATAAGGTCCTGGAGAATATAGAGGATAGGGAAGGAGATCGAGACCTCCTCTCTGAAGGAGACCTGCGAGGAGGAGATATCGGCTTAATGCTAGGCGACCGGCTCCGAATAGGCTCCGAGAGAATAGGAGCTGAAGCAGGTTCCATAGAAACAGGCACTTCCTGCTGCCCAGAGGACAATAGAGCCAAGGATGTCATCGAAGATTTAGCGGTTTTCTCCGGCGGCTCCTAGGATACTGATGGAGCCGGGGATCGCTTTTTAGCCTTAGAAGATTTAGCTTTAGATGGAGAAGACAAAGCTGGAAGCCCTCTCCAAACCCTCATCGAAGGAGGGTTTCAGAAGTCCTTTCAAAATCAGTTTGCTCTTCCTTTCCTGAAGAACACATGGGCTAAAAGCATGACAAAAAGTACACGATTCCTAGAGGTGAATCGCTCCCAGACAGTACACACAAACAGAGTGTCCATCAGTTACAGACATCTTATAACTGCACTCCGTGCACTTCTTAAAGCCCAAGGGCTTATGCTCCTTAGTATCTTTAGACATAGTCACTACAACAACTGAGTCACTAACCCAACAACCAGACCAACGGTCAATCAGCCACAAGTGCGGGAACAGAACAAACAGACAGTACACCACAAAGACCTCTAACTTAAACGGTCCTAGAACACAAGGTCAAGAGGGAGGACTAGTTCCTCTAAATTAAACGGTCTTAGCCCAAGGGAAGGTAAGTTAGCACACAAAGGTAAGCGAGGGGACAGACTAGGTCCTCTAACTGAAACGGGCCTAGCCCGTTGGAAACAGCTAGTGGGATACCACAATAAACACGCTAAGACAAGAAAAAAAAATTTCCACAAACACACTCAAAGATAACACACAAACAGCTATGAAAATAGCTTTTTTTGCAAAAATTTCTCTGCTATAAAGATGAAAAGAATACTTAGCCACAGCCAAGAGCGAGACCACATCCGAGATACATGAGCGGCAAATGAGATCTGGGGATAGAGAGCAGTGCAGCATGGGATACCATCTTAGCCTAGCAAATTGAAAGACTTCAAGCTAAAGTATGGCCGAGTCGGAGCCGACATTCGGCTCCGAACCCACGGGTAAGAATGTAGGCAAGATTGGACTACATAACATCCTTTGTTTTAACATGCAGTTTGTTTTCCCAACATAAAATGAAGTACAACATTGGCATAAGGCTAAATAAATCACATTTTGTGTCTTGCAGTCTGCATACCTATTCAAATAATATATTTTACTAGTTTTAGGATGTACAAATACATTTTCTTCCATGATAAATGCACAGGCTTTGCACTGTCTGCACTGAAAAGTCCCTTTTCATTGACTTATACTTTTATGCATGCTCTTATGTTCCTGATTAAACAAATCCTTCAAGTTTTTACTTCTTCTAAAACCAAATGAAGGGCTCCTACCCACTATATTAGCAATCTTAACATCAGTGTGCAAGATTTTCCAGTTACATCTAATGATGTCACATACAAACTGTATATCATTACTTATATCAACATCAACCTTACATTACCACCTCTGTTAGAACCATATTCTAACAGTGCATCAGCTTCTGAGGACTTTTCTGTGGAGAACCATGGCTTAAACTTTACCCCTTCAGTTAAACTTACAATTATTTATGATAGCTTCTGTTTTAGTTTTTTTTATACCCTCTTTTATTCACATTGGCCCCCAACTCTGCAATTTCATTTTCAAAACATATCAACATTGCAGAGACGGGAGATCCTGTTCACCTGGCCCTTGATTATATTATCAAAGGTATGCCTTGGGTGCATGCTATCATAGGCCAAAATACTGTTCTTCCAAGAGCTTTTTCTATACAATGATGAATTATAAATACCCTTGGTTTCTCTAGTTAGACGCACATCCAGAAAGTCTATACTTTCTGTTGAGCTATTCATAGTGAATCTCAAAAAATTTGCACTGGATTCTATGTATGTAATAACATTTTCTAAGTCACTCAAGGTACCCTTCCATAGGAAAAAATGTCATCCATGAATCTAACATGACATAATTGTTCCTTCCATGCATGCATCTTATCAAAAATGACAATTTCCTCCCAAAAGAAAAGCATAAGGTTTGCATATGAATTGGCACATGGAGTGCTCATCGCAATCCCCTGCTTCTGTGTATAGCAATTTCCATAGCATAGAAAAAAGTTGTTTTCCAAAATAAGTGACAATACCTCATAAACCAGTTTCCTCTTGTTAGCCTCAAAATGTACCCTATTAATCAAAATATGTTCAATGGCTGATATGCCATATGCATTACTTATCATGGTAAACAAATCCTCAACATCCAATGTTACTAGTATATAGTCTCGCTTCTCTTGTGTAGTTAAACATTCATGCAGACCAGTTAAAAATGGCCAGTGTCTTTCAATATTCTAGGGAAAATTTCAAGTACCTACTTTAAAGTGCACTCTACCCATACAGATAAATGCTCAGTTAACCAACCTCTCCCTGAGACTAGCAGTCTCATTGGGGTTTTCTTTTTTTTTAAGTCCTTGTGCAGCTTTAAAAATAGGAGTAACAGGATGTTCAACCAGAAAGAATTTTAGTAAACCTTCCTGTATCAGTAGCATTAGTTTATTCCTTACTGTGTTGACTGTCATCTTCACATTCAAAAGAGAAACCTGCATAAAGGTGGATGTATCCTGTAGAAGAGTTAAAATCTTCTCTTTATAAAACTCCTGATTCATCACCACCACAGCTCCGCCTTTGTCGGCGGGTCTGATTGTTATTCTACTGTCATGAATCAAAGAATTTAAAGCATTCCTTTGTAAAGATGTTAAGTTATCGTACTTATTTCTTTGTTTGGTATTCATAAAATGTTTGAGTTCATCTTCACATACTTTCAGAAATGTACAAACAGTGGGGTTCATAGTGGGTACAAAAATACTTGGTTGCCTTAATGAAGACTGCTGCCTATTTGTATTTACTGCCAAACATTTATCTTAGAGAAACATTTCTCCCAAACAACATCAAATCTATTGCAACCTCATTGTACATAGAGCCTACACTTGGAATAAACGTTAGTCCTTTGTTTAAATTGATTCCTCAGAAAGTACATAATCAGAAATATTGTAAACAATATTAAAACAGTCACCTTGTTTTCCATTTCTTGAACTCTATGTCAGATTCGTGGATGACACTTTTCCTATGGAATGATACCTTGACTGACTATGAAAATTTTATTACAAAAGCCTCGGTGGTACAGCAGTAGAGTTGTTGCCTCACAGCAAGAGGTTCTCCTGTTCGATTATCGGCATGGAGTGCCTTCTGTGTGGAGTCTGCATGTCCTCCCCGCGGTCGAGTGGCCTCCGAAAGACATGCGTAAATGGGCATGCCTTCGCTGAAGGTTGGGCGTCGGGCTGGCAACTCGGCACCATAAAAATCTACTGCCAATCATTAGCGGACCAGAGTTCCGCTGTGGCGACCCCTAACCAGGAAAAGCCGAAAAGACAAACAACATTGTATAGAAAAAACTGTTGGAAGAAAAGTATTTTGGCCTATGATTGCATGCACCCAAGGCATACCTTTGAAAGCATAATCAAGGAACAGGATCTTCCACCTCTGCAATGTTGATATGTTTTGAAAATGAAATTGCAGAGTTAGGGGCTAATTTGAATAAAAGAGGGTATAAAAAAACGAAAACAGAAGCTATCATAAATGATTGTAAGTTTAATTGAAGGGGTAAAGCTAAGCCATGGTTCTCCACAGTAAAGTCCTCAGAAGCTGATACACCGTTAGAATGTGCTTCTAATAGAGGTGATAAGGTAAAGTTGATGTTGACATACAGTAGTGAAATACAGGATGTATGTGACATCATTAGAAGTAACTGGAAAATCTTGCACACTGATGTTAAGCTTGCTAATATAGCAGGTATGAACCCTTCATTTGGTTTTAGAAGAAATAAAAACTTGGAGTTGTTTAATCAGGAACATAAGAGCATGCATAAAAGTATGTCAACAAAAATGGACTTTTCAGTGCAGACAGTGCAAAGCCTATGCATTTATCATGGAACAAAATTTATTTGTACATCCTAAAACTAGTAAAAAATATTGTTTGATTAGGTATGCAGACTGCAAAACACAAAATGTGATTTATTTAGCCTTATGCCAATATTGTACTTCATTTTATGTTGGGAAAACAAACTGCATGTTAAAACACAGGATTTTGAAGCATTTTTCGGCTATCAGATTACAGAATGAACAAAATGCACTTTTTCAGCATATTAGGCAGAATGCTGGACATAGTTTTAAGTTCATGGTTTTCCAGGTTGTAAATGTTAACACTAGGGTGTGATTTGGTGAATCACACTGAACATATTGAGATGAAATGGAATACAGAGTTAACCGCTCAGAAACCTCCTGGTTTAAATGATGTCCTTCCTTTGAAACCTGCCTTAAAAAGGAGGAGAATGCAATACTAAGGTTATGATTGGCTACTGCTTGTTTAAATATGATCTGTTTGAAATGTGTTTTTATCTGAAGAAGGGCCTAGTTCTGAAAGCGCTCATACCTCTGTGATTTTAACTGTGTTTTATTAAAAGTTAAAAGGTTTTTTTTCAGCCTGGTGGTTGGACCGATCTTCATTTGCCTTACATTTGATTCATTTTGAGCAGTAAACCTTTAGTGGAGGGCTCCAGTACGTATATATTTGTTTGGTACTTCAGAACTGAGCAGCAACCAGAACAACTGGAATCAGAAGCTCTTCAAAATCAGCAGCTAGTGAAATGTGGGAGAAGTCTGCCTTTTTCTAAGCCTAAGTTGCCTGATTTTTCTAAACAGTTTATTCATCTTGGAAAAATAGAATATTCTTTGCCAAGAAGTGTTAGGATGTGAGGAGACTCAAGAGGCCCATTAAGAAGTTTCTTGCATTCTTTTTCACCAACATGAAGATAAAGAATACCCCTATTTCATTTTAAACAGCTGTACTAAGACAGTCACCAGAAATACCTAGCACAAACAAACTTTGGGGATGATTTGCACAACAAGTCTAATGGCACCTACAACAGCAGACTACTACAGGTTTAGTATAGCTGGCAGAAAGTAAACTAAGTAAGTGATTCACCAGAATTCTCCTCAGCAAATCTGTCAGTCAGCTAAGGCCAAGAGACTATGATGGAGCAACTAACTAAAACCGAATCAGGGGTCACAATACATCAGGGTAGGCCTGTTTATCAGTGGTTATTTTCAGTATTATGAAAATAAGGCAAGCAGGGTTTGGTAACTTGCACTTTGGCTAATTTCTAGGTTGCCTGCAATCATTTTATCCCTGACAGAAAACAATGGTACTCCATCAGCAGGCCTTAAGGGAATCTCAATGGGGAATCTTCACACTAGTATATCAGAAAGAGAGAGAGAGACAGACAAGAGAATGATGTTCTGATTCACAATCATATTTGCTACTTTTCACCAGAAGACAACAGAAGTTAATAAAAAACTGCAACTGATAAGGAAAACAGAACTCTCAAAAAATAAAATTTGAACTCCACAGAAGGCAAAGGGAGGAGCAAATCTGTTCCTGAAATTCCCTTGAAAATCTAATGTTAAGGTTGGGCACTATAAACCACTAATCAAACGTCTCTGCAGCAATCACAGTTAGCAGGTGCAAAAGTAGAAAATGCCTTTAATGGCCTTGGCAAAGATATACAGCAACATTAAAGATTAAGGAATTTCAGTGTACTTTCTACATGTTTTGAGTGGGTTAATCCATTCAGGTCCAATTCCCATTTTCAAGGAAGATCCAATGCTACATCCACATTGACTAGAGGAAATGATAAGGGCAATGGAAAATCCCCAACTCTTGTTATACATCCACCTGAGCTACTACCAATTGGGGAAGACAGGACCTCAATTTAACATTTCATCTGAGGATCAGCACACTCAGAAGTGCAGTACACCCATTATCCTGCACTGCACTGTCAGTACTGGAAAATGAATCCAAGCACCTGGTGTGGAAATTAAATCCCCAAAATTCTGATCTTTCAGCATCAAAGAAAAGTGTACTAACTGTTGAGCCACGGCCTGTCACAAATACGTACAAGCAGAAAAGCACTGGTGTTTTAATGGATATCTCTACAGATAAATGCTGTGAACTTTCATAGTAGATACTACCTACAGAGCACTCTTATCTGATTTGTATTTGGATGGGTAGCACAGTGGCACAGCAGTTACTGTCGCCATCTTGAAGAACTAGGTTCTCAAGTTCAGTTCTTGGTTGGCATGCCTTCTGTGCCAAGTTTGTCTGTCCCCTCTATGTCCAAGTGGGTTTTTGCCATGTCCTCTCGCATTCCAAATATGAGCTGTAGGGTAATTGCTATGCCTCTAAAAGTACAGTTGTGTACACTTACCATAAATGTAGATGTTCGAGTGTATTCACTGTTGCAGTCATCACATTTGGGTTATCTGCCTGCAGGTAGCCCTCAGTCGGCCCGAATACCAGAGACTTAGTATTTCTGCATTGGTTGCTGTCACTTCAGGACTGACATCAGGTCATCAGGGGTATAAAAACAGGCAGCCGACGCCATTACATCAGTTTTTCTTGCACCAAATTGTCAAGAGCCCCCAAAGAGGGAGCTAAGTTATGGTGGGAAAAACCACCACCAGTAAAAAGTAAATACCAATAGCCCTGTAAGGAATGAGTAATAGACAGAAAGGAGAGAGAGAGACAAGGGGGCTGAAGGGTGGGAAACCAGGACTGTGACAGGGAATACACTCGAACATCTACATTTATGGTAAGTGTACACAACTGTACTATGTTCTCAGTATTTCACTGTTGCAGTCATCACACACGGGTTGATTCCCAAGGCTGAAGAAAGAGTGGAGGGAGTCGAGAAGAGTTGGGGCTGGCTAGTATGCCCTGCAGGACTGCTGTTGCAAAATCCACCCTGGATTTGGAACAGATAGGCAGGTGGTAATGTTTAGTGAAGGTGTGTACAGAACTCCAGGTAGCAGCTTCCAGAATATCCCTGGTAAGGACTACCCTGATGAATGCTGTAGAGGTAGAATTTGCACTAGTGGAATGTGTTCTGACCCCCTGAGGGGTTTGTTTCCCATGGTGTTTGTAGCAGAAATGGATGCAGTGTCCTATCCATTTGGAAATTGTTTGTTTTGAAATGGACTTGCCCTCTGCCCCTGGTGCTAAACTGACTAGTAACGGGTCAGATTTCCTGAAGGGCTTAGTCCTATCAAGGTAGAATCTGAGCTGTCTGTGTAAGTCCAAGGGGTGCAGGATCCTTTCCCCTTTATTTTGAGGATTAGGGAAGAAGGTTGGCAAATGGATAGATTGGTTGAGAGCCACACTGGACACCACTTTAGGCATAAAGGGAGGGTTAGTCCTGAGAGAGACCCTGTCAGCATGAAAAATAATGAAGGGTTCCACAGCCATAAGTGCTTGTAGCTCAGACACTCTCCTAGCTGACGTGATGGCCAAAAGCAAGGCTGTTTTCCAAGAGAGGAATTTTAACTCTGCTGATGCTGCAGGCTCAACAGGGGGTAGCATGAGCCTTTCCAGTACAAAGTTAAGATCCCAAGCAGGGGTGGGTGCTCTCCTTGGTGGCCTTAAGTTGTTTTCCCCTCTCAGGAATTGTTTGATGTCAGGGTGAGAGAAGAGAGGTGGCTCAGTGTTGTAATGAGCCAAGATGGCAGAGGCATGGATCTTAACGAAGGAGAAAGATAGGCCTCTGTGGAGTAGATATACTAAGTAATCCAGGATTAGAGATAAGGAGGGCAGTGCTGTGTCCTCTCCTTTAGACTGAATCCAGGAAGAATACATGTTCCACTTATCAGCATAGGATTTCCTTGTACTGGGTCTTCTGGCTTCAAGAATGACATCTAGCACCTGTTTGCTTAGGCTGGTCTCTGGGGGAGAATTCAAGGAATAAGCCAGGCTGCAAGATTCAGGGTTTGCAGTTGCGGAGGCAAGATCTGTCCCTCCTGCTGGGTGAGGAGGGTTGGGATCTGGGGTAGGTGCCAGGGTGGCACTAGTGACAGGCTGCGCAGTAGTGGGTACCATTGCTGGCGTGGCCAGTCTGGTGCAATCAGGTTTGCCCTTGGTCTGTCCTGTCTTATTTTGAGTAAAATTCTTGTGAGAAGAGGCAGAGGGGGAAATGCATAGACTGAGAGTTTGCCCGCTGGAAGGATAGGGCATCCACTTTCCAGGCCCTGCTGTTAGGTGTCCTGGTGCAGAATTTGTTGAGTTGGTGATTGTAGGGAAAGGCAAAATGGTCTACCTCTCAGGTCCTCCATTTCTGGGTTAGAAGGCTGAAGGTGCTGTGGTTTAATTGCCACTCGTGTGGGTCCAGGAGATTTCTGCTTAAGTCGTCTGTCAGAGACATGTGTGTGCCTGGCAGGAGTTGAGCTTGCAGATGAATCTGCATGTCCAAGGCAGTGTTCCACAAGGCCATGGCTAGCCTGCACAGTGGGTTCCCGCCTGCTTGTTGATGTACCACATAACTGTGGTGGTGTCTGCTTTTATTAGCAGGGGTCCTAGTGAGAGTAGGGATCTGAAAGCTGTCAGAGCGTGCTGAATAGCTAGCATCTCTTTTTGGTTGATGTGCAGATGAATTTGACTTGGGCTCCAGTGGCCCTGAATGCACTTGTCATCCAGATGTGCCTTCCAGGCATAGTCTGGTGCATCTGTGGTTAGTGTCTGGGCGGCATGGGGTTGAGTAAAGCGAAGTCCCTTGTTGTGGTTGTATGCTGTTGCCCACCAAAGAAACTCTTTCCTTAGACACGGTATGATAGGTATGACGGTTTCCAGGTCCTGAGAATGTTGGCACCAAAGACTTTTTAAGTACCAGTGAAGTTTCCTCATATGGAATTAATAGAATGCAAGAGGCCATGAACCCTAGGGCCTGCAGGATTTTCCTTGTGGATAGCTGAGTTCTGGTGGCCATTTGCGTGAAGTAGCCTGTCAAATAGGCTTGCTTTTCTGGAGTAAGGAATACCATCTGGGATGCTGTGTCCAAGCTTGTTCCCGGGAATACAATCTTTTGACCGAGGACTAGTTGTGATTTATTTTTGTTGATAGTGTACCCCAGGGAGGTTAGAAGGTTCTTTACAAATGTCAGGTGCTGCAATAGCTTTTCCTGTCTGCCTGAATCAGGCAATCATCCAAGTACGGGTAAATTTGAATCTTTCTCTGTTTCCAATAGGCAATGGCTGGAGCCAGGCATTTTGTGAAGATTCTGGGAGCAGTGGATAAGCCAAAGGGAAGTGCAGAGAACTGATAATGCATATATCCTGCCCTGAAATGCAGGTATTTCCTGCATGAGTCCCTGATAGGGATGTGCAGATAGGCTTCTTTTAGGTCTAGGGTGGCTAACCAGGCATCTTTGGACAGCATAGGAAAAAGCTGCTGAAGGGTGAGCATTATAAATTTTGGTACCACCAGGAAGGTGTTTAGAATGGAAATATCTAGGATTGGGCGCCAAGTACCCTCTTTTCTGGGTACCAGAAAGAGTCTGGAATAAAACCCTTGTCCTATCTGCTCTGTAGGAACAGGTTGAATTGCCCTTATGGAGAGCAAGGATTGAACTTGGTTTTGCGCCTCTTCCCCCTGGGATACAATGTTGAGGACCCATCGGTCTTTGTTGATGGAGGTCCAGTTTTTTGCATGATGGGCAAGTTTTCTTCCTAGGGGCACGAGCAATTGGGCAGATGTGAGCAGTGGAGTTGAGAAGTCATTGTGAATTCTTTCCGTAAGGGGATGGCTTAGCACTCCCTGTTTTAGACGTGGAGCCACTCTATTGCTTAGATCTCTGCATACCCTAAGACTGTAATGTAGGGGGTCTTTTTCCCCTTGGTCTAGTTTGAGATAGCCTTGAGGGGGCTGGAAAGGACCAATGTTTCGAGGGGCAATGCCTACTGAATCTTGGAGGCCCCACTTGCAAAAATTCTTTGACTGTCTGCATAGACTTTGCTTTTTCTTCCATCTTTTTTAGAACCTCTTCTGCTTTGGTGCCAGACAGATTATCCTTGTTCAAAGGAGCATCTAGTAATTTTGATTTGACATGGTCTGGCAAGGTCTGCTCCTTAAGCCAAGCATGTCTTCTCAGTACAGAACCAATGACTGCTGCCCTGCAAGAAGCTTCTAGGGCGTCAAAGCCACATTGCAAGGTATGCTTGCTGACATGGCTTGCAGAATACATAAGCTCTTGTAATTATTTTCTACACAGTCTGTAAAGGTAGATAATTTTTGCTTAATAAGTTCCATATGTTGCTGGTATTTCAGCATGTGAAACTGGCAATTCAATGCCCAAATGGCAAGAGTTGCAGAGGTGTATACTTTTTTAACCATTCTGTCTAAGGCTCGGGAATCCCTGTCCGAAGGGATGGGATTCTTAGCTGTAGTTGCTTTTATACCTTTAGGCCCCTGGGAAATGACCTCTGGGTCAGCAGTAGGATTTCTGAAAAGAAATTTGAGAGAGTCAGGGACTGTGTAGTAACTCTTTGGTTTCCTTGGAGCAGGGGGTAACGTATCAGGAGTTGGACTGGATTCCATAAAGACATCATCCACAACATCCAGAACTGGAGGGATTGCTAAAGGTCTATGTTGTGGCAAATCTAAAAATTCTCCGTGTCTCTTTTTGGACTGAGAACAATTCTGGCATTCCCAGTGGAAATGCTCTCTTAAAGTATGTATGGTTTCACCAAAAGAAAAATCCTCTGGAGGGGAAGCAGAGGGAATGGATTCCTCTGGATCTGAATCCTCATAAGCAGATAAAGGCATGTCTTCATATTCGGAAACCTGAGACTTCGCACTCTTGGGTCAGTTAAAGCTGCTGGGGATAGGTCACTTTTTATCTTAGCAGGGGAAGGCTGGCTTTCCCTAATCAGCATAATCAGGTCTTCTGCCATTTTAAGCATTTGATGTTGTGGCAAAGAAGCAGTTGCTTGAGTTTGAGTTGTCTGTTTTTTAGGCATAGCTCGTACTCTTGGCCTTAGAAACTTGGTAGTTTTAGACAGAACTTAAGATGTGAAAGAAGTCGTCGGTTTGTGTTGAATATCGGTAATGTGAAGAACTTCCTCAGAAGCCGGTGCCTGCATAGCGGCTCCGGACCCATCCAAGGTAGAGACATCCGCAGGTTCCATAGTCAAAGAAGTGTCTTATGGCATACCAAACTCATCTTGGTAGTGGCCTGCGAATCCATCGATGTGGGCATCAGGGGCTGTGAAAGCGCCTCACTGAGTACCAGCGAACTGTTAACTAGCTTAACGGAAGTGTCATCGGCAGTTTTGGACCTGTGCGGTCTGTCTTTATCCTTACTTTTTTTTCGAAAGTTCAGTAGTCGGATGGCTTACCAAAGCCATTTCGGAATACGGAGACTGAGAAAGTATTTAGCGACAATAAGGGCCCGACGACAAATAGTTCGGGCGTTGAACAAAGCACAAAACCGACAGTGAGGAACATTGTGGTCTGGACCTAAACAGGTGACACAGTAAGAATGGAAATCTCGGTGTAGTATTTGCTTTCCACAGGCAAGACAATTAACTTTTTCTGATATCGGTTAGAGCAAGAAAAAAGGATCACCAATGGGGTATTTAGCTTTAGAAGACTTCAGGACGATTCAAATTGGAAACAAAAACTCAGGTAACAGCCGACCGGCACTCGTGCTAACTGCTTCTGCTTCAGACTCCTCAGCAAGAAAGACTGATGTAATGGCATCGGCTGCCTGTTTTTATACCCCTGACGACCTGACGTCAGTCCTGAAGTGACAGCAACCGACGCAGAAATACTAAGTCTCAAGTATTCAGGCAGACTGAGGGCTACCTGCAGGCAGATAACCCAAGTGTGATGACTGCAACAGTGAAACACGAAGAACATCTGCCTGTAGGGGCAATGAGGTTAACCCCCCCTCCCCCGTCCAGGATAAGCTTCTATGCCTAGTGCCCACTGAGGGTCAAGGCAGGCTCAAGCTCCCTAATATCCTGTAATGGATTATGCAGGTAATTGCAGAATGAACAAATATTAACAATAGTTCAATGCCAATCATATTTCTTTCACAATTAAATAAACCATGCAGAACCACAGCTAACAGCTACACGCTACAATGTTTCAGTGTGTGTCCAGTGGATTAGTTAGCACTGGGATGATGTGAGAAAGTATTTGTGTAGGCAGACAGCATTCAAACTGCATAATAGGCAATGATACAGATACAGGACATTGCCTGGCAACGTGAGGCTGTAATCCAACAGCAACATAAAGTGTGGCAAATCAGACATTACTGGAAACCAAACTTACATTTAGCTTTCAATACCAAACAGAAATTTTAGGATGTATTTGACCCCTGTTTTGGTGCAAAATTTAGGTCTGTAAAGTATAGTACTATGTTCAATTAATTACTAATTACACATAAATGATTCAAGTTTAAAACCAGAACACTGTTTCTGGTCCACATAATAAAAAGTAGAAAAAAGTCTTATTTTTAATTTGAATCTATAAGATTACCAATCACATTTACCTTTTACCAAATGCAAGACTGTAGGCCTTCCACCTGTATAAGTCACAGTTCAAACACTTCTCTGCCCTCTCATGTCCACATTAGTTTGCCATGTGGCCATACTTATCAGCTTTTTGTGAACGGATTCATTTGAAGGAGAGCCTGCTGTACCCTTTCTTTATGGGTTCAGAGCAGCAGCACCACTGCAATGCTATACAACCTGATTATTAATGTGTAAAATATTTTATACTTTTCAGGCTTTTTGTAATCATCACTGGTACTGATAACTAGGCAGTTAAAAGGAAATTATGTATAAATCTCGGTATATATTCTTTATTGGTATACCGTTGCTTAGCAGCACCTTATGTTACTGATTAGCTTCGACTAGCTACCTAATATTACAAAAACACTGCAGTCTACCTTATTAAAATATGTACATTTAAGTACAGTGCCTAACTGTGGCATCTACTAATAGTACAGTACAATGTTCAACACCAGAAGTATACCCCTCACTGGTGAGATCAGACCATAAACTAATCTCACTGGAAATCCACATCCCGCCCCCACCTGAGATAAAAAAAGACCACAGTGAAGAACTTCTCAAAAGCAGACTTCACACTTCTAAAGACTGGTGTGGTCTCTTTTAAGGCCCCCGAGCCTGCAGAAACCATTACTCAAGCCGCTGAATCACTTACAAATGCCTTCTACCAGCACCTACAGGACTGCATGGATCAGGCAATCCCAAACAAAACAAAGACTCTTTGTACCAAAGGCAAGCGTCCAGTCTGGTGGACCCCAGCCATAAACAAGCTCTACAACAAAAGGAGGAAGCTACTACAAAATAGAGCAAAATCCTTAAAAGGGAAACACCTTTGATCATTATAAGTAAAAAACTAAGATCTCTCATAAAATCATCCAAGGCAAATTTTGAGAGAAAAGTCGCTAAGAATTCAAAAGACAATCATAAGGCCTTCTTTAGCTATGTTAGAAACCTGGGAGGAAACTCCCAGATATGCTCAGAATTAGTTCAAAATGATGTAAAAATTACTGAACCTACAGACATTGCCAACATACTGGCTGACAGGTTCAGTGCAAACTTCTCCCCCCTCCCCCCCCCAAAAGGTGAGATATCTATACCAGAGGATTGTAACCTCCCAAACATCTCTAACGCTCAGGTGAGAACTGCTCTCTCCAAGGCAAAAAACACAGCATCCATGGGACCAGATGGTGTCCCCGGTTGTGTGCTCCACGAACTCAATGAGGAATTAAACCCGCAGTTAGGGCAGCTGTTTAATCTTAGCCTCACCTCAGGATACGTGCCTAAGGAGTGGTGTATGGCAACTGTGGTCCCACTTCACAAAGGCGGTGCCTCCACCGACCCTGGAAATTACCGTCCCATTAGCTTGACAAGCCTGATCTGCAAAGCTATGGAGAGGATCATAATGGAACTCATAAATAAAGACATAGGGGACTTGCAGACTTTGGATCCGACCCAGTTTGGCTTTGTCAAAGGCAGATCATGCCTTTTAAACTTGGTTGACTTTTTCGAAACAGTCACCAAGGCCATTGATGACGGAAAGGCAGTCCACACAGCCTACCTCGACCTGGCAAAGGCTTTCGACACAATACCCCACTCAGGTATCATTGAAAAACTCATCAGCTTAAATGTAAACCCATACGTCACAAGATGGGTTGCAAACTGGCTAAGTGACAGAACCCACAGGGTCAGAGTTGCTGGCGTCATGTCAGACTCAAAGCCTGTCACAAGTGGTGTCTCCCACAGGGTTCAGTCCTGGGCCCACTCCCGTTCGGCATCTACTTTTCAGAAGTACAAGCAAACACAGGAGAATTATGGCTGACAAAATTTGCAGATGACTGCAAACTGGGCGCCATAGTTGAGAACACATCTGACACAGATATCCTTCAGAAGGGTCTTATAGAAATGGATAACTGGTGCCAGAGCCATGGCCTAAAGTTAAACGCCAAAAAATGCATAGTCATACCCTTCGGGAAAAACAAGGTTACCCCTAGCTACCATATAGGCGGCAATCCACTAAGCACAGAAGAGGTTATCAGGGATCTGGGGACCCAGGTTGACAGTAACCTTTCGTTTGACACTCACGTTGCCAAAGTAGTTAGGAAGACCTTCTACATTGCCCACCTGATCATGAAGGGATTCACATCTAGATCAAGGGAAGTCATTGTTCCCCTGTACTCATCACTCATCAGACCAATGATTGAGTACAATGCCCCATTCGGAATGTATCTGACACGACACCTGCAGCAACTGGAAAGGCCCCAAAAGTTCCTCACCAAAAGGATAAAGGGTCTCAAAATATGTCCTATGCTGCCCGACTGAAGGAACTCCAGCTCTATTCAGTCGCCACCGTCTGCTCAGAGGTGACCTGTGCCTGACATACAAGGCCATGTCCAACCCAGAATTGATGAACATGCTTCACCTCAAAAAATCTAGATCCCTCAGAACTACAAGGGTGGGAGACTTAAACCTTGACACGGTTATTAATAGGACGTGCTGGAGGGACAGATTCATCACCCAGAGACTCCCTATGCTGTGGAACAAAATCCCGGTACATGTGAGGCAGAGCACCTCGCTGGCTTTGTTCAAGAGAAATCTTGACCAATGGATGGGAGATCACAGATATACCCGAGGGATTATCTCAGTGTCACTGCTTGACAGAGGCACAGCAAAATAATGGGCATAGTATCCTCCAAACTAAAGGGGTGGCGAAAGCCACAAAACTCTGGGCTAGGCTTATAAATGCCCTTGGGCAGATAGCCTAGTATGAACCTATGAACCTATGGTAGAAAAAGACTGGAGATTACTCTGCTTATGTGTTTAATAAAAAACTAAACATTTTCTTGCTCTCAGCACAGGTTCTGTACATATATAAACAAACAAATGCACACAGTCTGCTAATCTTCATTTGTCAAACAGCATGGGTTACTCACCTTAGTGATCCTCTCGGAATAATGGTCAACCTTTAGTCTGTTGCAGCCAGTTTTTCCTATGCTTTGGGTGGGTGGGTGTGTATGTATGTGTATATATATATATATATATATATATATATATATATATATATATTTTTTTTTTTTTTTTAAACAGGAAAAGTTTTCGTAACAGTAAATAAATTTTACAAATGAGTGACTGTCTTCCATGCAGCCATACCTTTGCGCCAAACAGAAAAACTACTGAATGCATCTTTGCTGGCTACTAATCTTCAGTCAGTGCTGGTGCAACCTAACAAAAATTACAATACTGAATCAGGTACTCAAAGCTCAAATGCCAGTAAAAAATCACCGACCCAGCCTAGTGACGACAGCGTACTATGGTAATCAGAATTCTGTGGTGTGAACTAAAATGGCTAAATCCTTCCACTGAAATCATCTGTTTACTTCACTCAATCCCAAGCAGCAGAAAGCTAATTAATCTCATTGCTTCCTATAGTCTTCTAAACTAGAAAACTACTTGCTTCCTGAAAGCTTTTCTAAAAAAATTTCTACTGCCAATACAATTCACAAGATTTGCATTATCGGATAAATGACAGTTATAAAAAAATGTAAAATATGAAAGTTCTTTAGGAGATAACAGGTAACACTCTAGTGACAGTATCAAATTTCTAAGTGTTGATTTTAAATTGCAGACTTATGAAAGAAAATTGCTATCTCATTTGCCAAAAATTATTAGTGTTAAAGACAGATCCATTATATCTGTAGGACAATTATTCATCTGTTTGAAAGCATTTCAATGATGCTAAGAAGGGTAGGCATATTGCTTTTTATGACATTGCAGAATCTATGCAAACTATGCATATAGTATATTCACAGTATGTCAAAGGAATACTAATCTGTAAAACAATGCATGTTAGACAGCAAATGTCAGTGCCACCATTGTCATAATGTTTTGTATAACATGGCCATCATTTGTTCACCTGTAGATTACACAGCTTTTATACAATTAATGCAGTTGCTAAGAGTCATAGGTGTTTTAACATCTCATAACGTCTTCACATTACTCACCATGTTTTAATATCACTTTTTACCAACACCAACTATTTGCATGTACCACCATCAGCACATTATCACACTCCATATTTGCATTAATACAAACATGAAAAACATGTCCTTTTTTATAAATATTTACAAACACACACTAGCTCTGTACATCCCCTGCCTCCCATTAGACTAAGCAGGCTTAGCAAACCATGCCAGGTTGTAGACTTGCTACCTTAGTTTTAGGTATATATCTGTACCTATAGTTCAGAAACTAGACCTTGAAAACATATGAGTATATTCGTGGCAGGAGCATTGGGAATTCTCCTATAATGATGAGTATATACTCCTATAGGAAGCAATGATTTAAAATAAAATTTCTCAACCATTGATAAACTTTTACAGTTTGCCCCTCATGTACATCATCATAGTCCCAGCAGCCTTTTAAACATTCCATACTCATGCTGCTAACAAATATTCCCTCACCTGCTGAACACAGACTACAGAGCCATTTCTAATCTCTGCCTGCTCACATAAATATTCAAAAAGCTCTTATCTAAGCAATATTTTAAAAATACTATCAGCTACAGGCTGCTCCGTGACCAACTTAGATTCCTTTAACTCCATGACAGCTTAAGTCTCAGCTACTGATTCTATCTATGCCTTGGTCAATGATGGGCTTATCTCAGCCAGAGTTTACGTAGACACGGCTTCAGCCAGAGTTTACGCAGAAATGACTAGGGCCTTTGAAAATGTCAACCACAACCTCCTTCTCCTCACACCCAGCAGGTTAAACTTTGGAGACAATTCAGTTGTATGGTTCCAAACCTATATGAAGGACAAACATTCAAATTAATGCTAACAATTCACACTCAAAAATGGGACCCTTACCACTGAAGACCCAGAAGATACAGTATTAGGGGCCTCTCCTGTTCTCTCCTTTTATCAGTAATGTCACTCCTTAATATCATAATGCATATACATGAGATTTTTCTGCTTGATGGAAACAAAACAAGTGATACTCTTCAGTCAAACCTACAGACCTATTTCTCAGAATTTTGTGAATGGCTTCATAACAGTGGATTCCTAACTGACAAAGACAACAAATATAATATTTTCAACAAAAAAAAACTCCCTACCATACCACCCGTACTAATTTAAAGATAATACAGGAAATGTCATCCCAAATGCTTCAGAGTAGAAATATCTGAGGGGTAACTCTAGATCGCTACCTTTTCAACTCATACTGACATCATCTCCAAACACTTTCACAACTCAAAATCTGTTAATCTTTCACCTCGTATTTACCATTGGCTCCTTCAGCCACAGATAAAAACGTCCCCATTCCTAAAATGGAATATGGGCTGCCATTATGTTTCAACTCTGCCAACAATACTCAAACTTCAATCTGTACTAACTAAATATGCAGATTTGCACTACTTGTTGACCAAAGATATCACTGTTACATTCTAGAGGATTTCAACTGATTATGTATCACAAAGTAGGGCTACACTGCTTCTCGACAGCCTTATTTTCAAAAATACTTCAGCTTAGCTATTACTCACCATGAAAAGAACTCTCCCACCCAGACAACAAACTTATTCACTCACGAACAGTCAAGATGGCATATGTTTACTAGCTAGACCAAAATTCAAACAGGCTGTAGATGAAAAAGCCTTTTCTAGATTAGTGCCTGCTCTGTTGTATCACCTACCAAAGACGTTGAAAACACTCTAACCCTGGAAACCTTCAAATATAAATCTTGAATTCTTAAAAAAAGAAACCAAGTTCACCTGTTTCAGAGATGTTGATTAATTTAACATTGTCACACTTGTAAACAATGTATAATCTCTATCTGTAATTCCACATTTAAAACATTTATTTGCTATTCAACTATACTCTGATTCTTAAATACTTCCTTCATGTGCCTTTAGACATTTTTTAATCTGTACTACACAGCTGACTGCACCCAGGTTGTGAATTAAAGGTGTCAGTAGTCCAAGCTCATTTGGTTATCTGGTAATCAAATTGTCAACTAAATACAAACAGTAAAGGCACCACTCCTTAAACTCCAGTGTTCCCAGCTGTAAAGACAGCCTCAAGCTGGACCCAAAAACCAGCACAGCTAATGTGAAGGAAATGCAAAATGCAGAACTGACATCATCTTCTAGGGTATTACTTACCCTGCAGGTTAGCTTTTTAGCCATATGAACAATATCTCCATTGTTGTCCATTACTTCGTAACTCCCACTTTCGCTGGAGTTCTCAGAAGAATCATCCCCACCCACTAATCGCTCAGGAACAGCTCCACTGACCCGCATCACCTCAATATGAAGTCGGCCAGCAACCTGTAGTAAAAAAATAAAGGTTACTGTAATACAATGCAGTATTAAGTTCTACAGAAATACAAAATACATTTTAGTATGTATATCCTACATATTAAAACTCGGCATTGAGAAAAGAAGACAAATAATGATGGCGGATATTGGATCAAAGAAATAATTGCAAAGTCAGGTAAAACGCAAATACACTACAGTGTGCCAAGAAAAAAGGTAGTTGCTTTGTACTCCATCCTACATGAAACTAACTGTATTCCACCCTAAAACTATATTTTTATATTTAATCCACATATTCTTTCTGCAATAGTAATACACTGCTCAAATATTGCTATCATCATCATTCTGCCTCATTCCTTACAGGTGACCAACATTAGTGATACTTTTTGTCAGTACTTACATAGCCTTGTGCTGGATTCGGGTCATTATCTATGCACCTCTGTTTACAGGATTTTTCTCCACTTTCACGCTTACATTTAACTATTGTATTTCTGGCCTCTAACAAAAGTCAGAGAAGTACTGTTTTTTCTCTGTCATCCTCCCTCAGGGATAAACTATTCTCCACTTATGGCTCTTGATCTTAATACCAGGCTGACATTCTATGAGCTGGATTATCAATCAATAAGATGCTGATGTTTCAGGTAGACCTACTGCTGCTGCTGCTGCTGCTGTGGGCCAGCCTTGAGTTAATGATTTTTAGTGATGCCTTTAACTCTGACTTGTTTAATGAAGGCGCATTTAGTATCTAGGTACAGAGGATGAAAACACCCACTAAAAGCTCTGGGGCATAGTTAAGGAGGAAAACAGACAAACATCACATAAAATAATGAAATGACAGTATTTGGGTCAAAGAACTAGTACACTCTGACTCCTATGTAATTTGTGGGGTGGTGCTGAAGAAGTTCTTTCAAAGACATCAGTATAACTGCTTATCACATCCTCAAGAATGTCTATACATTGAAACATAAACATGACAAACTTATGACAAATGCAGGATCCTGTCTAGAATGCAGAATGTCTGGTTCGGTCCTTTTCATACCTTTATGATCAGCATCCTGTTATAAGGATGTAATTAGATTACAGGTACCATTAAAATCAATGTTGACATGTATACCTGATTACTGTTGTAGAGCCCAAGTTTTATATAAAGTTCAGGTATGTGAAAGCAAGTTACCCCCACATGACATTTAAGAATGACTTTCTGTTAAGGAATACTGGAGTGAACTTGACTTCACACCTCAACATTGTCAAAGCTGTCTGACTGCTGTTACAACAGGACCTTCCATACAGCTTTTCTGGAAAGGTTCACCCAACCTCGGCCACAGTTTGCTGTGAGGGAAATATTAGTTTGCTTTTTATTTCTTGTATTTTGTATTACTTTACTGACTTTTTCTATTTTGTATACTGTGATTTGTTTTCTTTACACTGTGTTTTACTTGTATTCTGCTTTTAACTGCATATCAAAACTTGGAGAGACCAACGCTCTGTCTCGTGAGTCAGACAGAAAATTTTGCCACCCTCCTACCCTGTTACTGTTGTGTTCTTAAACAACACCGTCTTTCTAGTTGTCTACCCCTTATGTTTACTGGCTGATGTGAGTAAGCACAAGATTATCACTTTGTGAAATCACTCCCCTTCAACTACTTAAATCACTGGCCAGCCAACTGTATTCCATAGTACCAGTCAGAATACAAAAATGCCCAACCCGTTTCAATCGATCTTGCTCTTTTAAAAATGGTGGCTCTCCACTAAAACTTAACCTTTTAGACAAGTTACACACTTTCATATCCAACTGTTTAGTTCACACTGCAGTGTTTAGGATAAACCATTTATTTGCTTCATCTTACCTTCAAGCATCTATTGCAAGACCACCAGTTATTGGAGAGCTCACGTCCTGCCTCTCAGTAGTCATCTTGGGATTAGTACTTCTGTTTTCTCCGGGTGAGAGAAGGAGTACAGTGACATTATTTCCTGGACAGTGCTGATTACCAGAAAGCCTAATAACAGCTTTATAGGTGACAGCTTGGAATCGGTGCTTATATTCTGATCCTGGTGAGAGTAGGAGCAGAGTGCATTGATTCCGGACTCTTTCTGGTTGGAGAACGTGTCTGTGCTTAACGTGCCTGACTGGTTTGGTTGCTATTCGAGGCAGCTACTAGAAAAAGGCTACAAGCCTAAAGACCCTTGCGTCATCTGGGACAAGACTGTGGGTCACCAAACAGGCTGTGGCCTGCTTCTCTTCTTGGGACTGGTGCTAACAATTTGCTTCAGGTGAGAGAAGAAGCAAAGGAATATTGTATCTCAACAGAGTGAAGCTGTGCTGAGACCAGAATAAGTAGCAGCCAGGCAGCAGCCATTCATGCTACTCTCCTCTTTTCATCATTCTAGACAAGCTAATTTGTTGTTTTTAGTAAGCACTACTTGATTTATTTCTAATTTCAGAATATCTGCTTAAATGCTTCATCCTTAAATGTTCAGGGTCTACGTATTTGTTTCCCTTCAAGTGTTTGGCAGTGCTCTGTGCAAACCCTTAATGCCATTTTTCCTGTAAAAACACAATTGAAATTTCTCCAATATCTAGTTGCACACAGGACAACTAGTTTGCAGTGGCAAGCACTGTCCACATAGTTGCAAACCAGATACTCCTGACAGTGATTGATATTCTCACTCCAACAGTCTAATCAATAAAAAAAGGTCTGTTGCCATGGATATGAACTTTCCTACTGTCTCCGTTACTGGCTTGGTGGATATGGGCATCCTGAGGCAATGCAGAAATTGCCTCATGTTTACTGACAACCAGTTAATTCTGAAACAAACTGATACGGTATGTGAGAGATGTATTTACACAAAGTCACCGGAGGCAAAGCTCTCACATAAAAGTAAGCCTAATGCCAACAAGGTTGTCAGTAGTATACATACTGCACCCGTCACACAATTCAAAGCAGACATACAGACCCACATATACTTAGGCACTTACATGTGACCATCCTAAACCACAAAGACCTCTTAGATAAAGTACACATAAAAAATACCCTCAGCAGCCACAAATGCACTCTTTCAAAACACCCACATCAACACACAGAGCTACATCTCATGGAGAATCTACCTCTAAGCCCATAAGGCAAGTCACCACACAACCCAACAACATTCTAGTCACTGGAGACTCCATTGTGAGAATGATGCCCCTCTCACCAGGCTGAGTAAGGAGAAAGTTATGGTCAGTTGCTTACCAAGGGCTAAGATCCGCCATATTACGCATGCACTCAGGTCATTGGAACACAATTACCAATATTATTCAGTCATAACCCATGTGGGAAGCAAATGACTTGAGACGTACCTCTCTACACTATATGAAGAGAGATGTCATAGAGCTTTCAGAATATGTGTTTCAGGCTGGTGTGAGCCTAGCACTGAGCAGCATTTTACCTTCTCCAAGGATGATGCCACAATAGGAACAAAAGATGATTGACTTTAATAATTGGCTTAGTTTCTGGTGACATTCTAAGAGGGTGCAATATCTGTCAGCATGGAAAGAGATGGTCAACAGATCACGATGCTTTGCTAGGGATGGTCTGCACCTCTCACCTCTAGGCTTTAGAATATTGACTAAAATATTGTCTTCTCCCATAGTGCCTTTTTAGGCAATGGCAAACTGAAAGTACTTCTGACGTTGCAAATCAAAACCAAGAAGAACTAAAGGTATTACTGCTAGGAACCTAAACAAAAAACTCCACTCCCTGGAAGCTCTCTTTACCCTAGAGAATGCTGATGTCTGTACGGTCTCAGAGATGTGGTTTAAAGCTACGGACAGCGCACCAACAGTGCAGGGTTATAATGCCTTCTACACATTTAAACAAGCTACTTCACAGGTAGGGATTAAAGGTGGAGGTTTCACTATTTACATAAAAAATAAATATACTTCAAGGCTGCTCAAACAGGACAATGCACTTGAGCTGCTCCATGTTCAAATCACCGTAGGTAAAATCCAATACCACTTCCTTGCAAGCTATAGGTTCCCCCTCTATGACCCAGGAAACCCATATCTTGTATTTAAACGTATTAAAAACACTAACTATCCAAACCAATACCATATTCATGGATGACTAATTACCCCACTATTAACTTGGAATCCTATACAACATCAAACGTACATACACAGAGATTCCTGGATTTTGTAAACACAAACACCCTGGACCAGATAGTCAATGCACCAACCAGGGATGCAACCATACTAGATCTGGTCCTCAGTAATACGGAAGAGTGCTGCACACTCCCTACTGTAATGCCTTCCCTGGTAAGGTCAGACCACAAAATGGTCTCCTATGAAGTAAAAATAAAACCTGGACCCCCAAATAAACTGGGAATATTCTGGAACTATTCTAAGGCTAACCTCCTGCTATTAAGTGAGAACCTGGAAACATTTCAAGCCCCTATAAACTATGAAAACACTTCTGCCTATGCAGAACTATTCAGAGAAACCCTGTACAAGCATGTTAATAGCTGCATAGCGGCAGCTGTACCCACCAGGAAGAAGTACAGAACTAACTCACAAAACAAGCCACCCTAGTGGAATCACAAAATCAATTGAATGTACAACAGGAGGAAGAAAATAACTGCAAAAAATTAGGAGGTGCAGCACCCAGTAGGATAAAAGCACTCTCATTAAACAAAACAAACTACTGAGTTTGGCCTCCCAGGCCAAGGACAACCACAAAGCATTCTTCAGCTATGTCTGCAACCTCAAAGACAATACACAATTGTGTGTAGAGCTCATTATAAATGCAGCCACCTATACCGAGTCAAAAGATAAAGCAAAACTCCTGGCTGATAAATTCAGCTCCAACTTTACTCCTCTCTCCCCCTCAGCTTTCTATCAGGAAATATCAAATATAACTCCCCCTACTATCACTACAGAACAGGTCCTTAATGCTCCAAGACCAACACTACATCAATGGGTCCAGACAATATCCCAGGATGCCTTCTAAGTAGCATGAAAATGACCTATCAGGGCCTCTAGAATTACTTTTTAACTGCAGCCTCCAAACAGGCTTCATGCCTCATGAATGGAGAAAGGCAACAGTCATCCCTCTGCACAAAGGTGAGCCATCTACAGACCCAGGAAACTAGAGACCCACAAGTCTCACTAGTTTTATATGTAAAGCCATGGAAATAATTATCATGGAGATGATCAATAGAGATATAGTAAACCTCCAGACACCGGACCCAACCCAGTTTGGTTTAGTAAAGGGCAGATCATGCCTACTCATCCTGGGGGACTTCTTTGACAAGGTCACCAAAGCAATGGATGAAGGCAAAATCGTTCACACTGCCTACCTTGACCTGGCCAAGGCATTTGACAATACTCCACTGTGGCAATGTTGACAAACTCAAGAGGTTAGGTACAAAGCCGTACATCACCCGGTGGATAGCCAACTGGCTCACAGACAGTACCCAGGAAGTTAGAAATGGTGAGTCCACCTTTACAAAGAGGCCAGTCACAAGTGGAGTCCCTCAGGGATCAGTCCTTGGACTGCTCCTTTTCGGCACTTACCTCTCAGAAGTCAAGGCCAATGTCAGTGGTCTCTGGCTGACTAAATTTGCAGATGATTGCAAATTAGGAGCTGTCACTGAATCCCACACTGACACAAATGTTCTCCAGGAGGGGGTGACACTGACAAACAACTGGTGTCAGAGTAATGGACAACTTAAATGCCAAGAAATGCATAACAGCATCCTTTGGGAAGTCATCCATCCCTGGTAACTTATCATATTGACAACATACCCCTTAAAGTTGATCCAGTAGGCAGGGACAGACATAGATATTAATTTAAGCCTTTGATCACCACATGCTTATAGTCGTGAGGAAATCATTCTATGTTGCACAACTTATAAACAAAGGTATGGCATCTAAGTCCAAGGAAGTCATTGTTCCACTGTATTCGGCATTCATCAGACCTATCATTGAGTACAGTGTCCCTTTTGGTATGTACCTAACCAGGCATATCTAACAACTGGAATGTCCACAGGTCGATACTAGGCTATCGGCCCTAGGGCCTATACAAGCCCAGCCAAAAAGGTACCCTGGCTTTTGCCACCCAAGGAAATTATTTTCCTGTGCCACTGTCAAGCAGAGCCACAGAGGTGATCACCTGGGTGAATTTCCTATTTCCCATCCAATCATCAAGATTTTTCTTGAAGAGTGCTAATGAGGAGCTTTGTTTGATATAGATAGGTAGTTTATTCCAGAGTATGGGAAGTTTTTGGGACAGGAATCTATCCCTCCGGCATGTTCTATTTATTGTGGTGACAAGGTTTAGGTCCCTAGAGCGTGTAGCTCGGAGGGATTGGGATTTCTTTAAGTGGAGCATGTTCAACAGCTCTGGGTTTGACATAGCTTGGTATGTTAGGCAGAGATCACTTCTGAGTAGGCGATATGCGACGGAGTAAAGCTTGAGTTTTTTGAGACGGTCTGCGTATGGCATCTGTTTGAGGCCGGTAATCCTTTTTGTGAGGTATTTCTGTGGCCTTTCCAGTTGTTGTAGATGTCTTGTGAGGTACATACCAAAAGGGGTGTTGTACTCTATAATGGGTCTAATGAGTGATGAGTAGAGGGGAACAATGACCACTTTTTTTCTGGATGAGAAACCTTTTGTGATGAGGTGCACCACGTAGAAGGATTTCCTGACTACTGTGGTGATGTGATTATCAAAGGAGAGATGACTGTCCACCTGTGTCCCAAGGTCTCATCACACTTTCGGTGTTAAGTATACTACCGCCTATGTTGTAGTTCATGGGTACAGAGTTTTTACCAAAGGGGATGACAATGCACTTTTTGGCACCGAGCTTGAGGCCATGGCTTTGACATCAGGCATCTGTCTCAGTGAGGCCCTTTTGTAGGATGTCCACATTGCTAGGAGTTTCAATTATGGTTCCTAGTTTGTAGTCATCTGCAAACTTCGTTGGCCAAAGACCTTCTGTGTTAGCCTGTACTTCAGGGAAGTAGATACCAAACAGGAGAGGACCCAGGACTGAACCCTGTGGTACTCCACTTGTCACTGGTCTGAAGTCGGATTTGGAGTCTGCTACTTTCACAGTGTGGGTTCTGTCAGTGAGCCAGTTGGCAACCCATCTTGTGACATAGGGATTTATACCTAGTTTAGTGAGTTTATCTAGAATTCCAGAGTGGGGGATGGTGTCAAAAGCCTTGGCAAGATCTAGATAGGCTGTGTGAACCACCTTACCCTTGTCTATGGCTTTGATGACTGATTCAAAGAAGTCTATCAGGTGTAGGAGACATGATCTGTCTTTTACAAATCCAAACTGGGTGGGGTCCAGAGTTTGGAGATTACCACTGTCTTTGTTTCTAAGTTCCATGATGATACGTTCCATGGCCTTGCAGACCAGGCTCGTCAGGCTAATGGGGCGATAGTTCCCAGGGTCCGTGGTGACTCCCCCCTTGTGGAGTGGGATAACCATCGCTGTGCGCCATTCAGCAGGCACAAAGCCTGAGGTGAGGCTATGATTGAACATGGCACTTAGGTGGGGTGCCAGTTCATTCTGTAGTTCATGTAGAACGTAGCCTGGGATGTTGTCTGGTCCCATGGACGCTGTGTTCTTGGCTTTGGAGAGTGTGTTTTTTACCTGTGCAGCCGTGATTACAGGAACTTTACATTCTTCCGGTATAGAGATGGGCTCTTTAGAGGGTGAGAGGGGGGTAAAGTTAGCACTGAACCTATCTGCCAGAATGTTGGCAATATCAGTTGGGTCTGTACATTTAGTGCCATTGTGCTATAACTCAGAGCAGATCTGAGTGTTGCCATTGAGATTCTTGACATAGCTATAGAATGCTTTATGTTTGTCTTTAGAATCAGTGACCATTTTGTTTTCATAACTAGCTTTGGAGGATTTTATCAGGGATCGCAGCTTCTTACTGAGGCTGACCAGGGAGCTCCTCCACTTGTAGGATTTTACTCTCTTTTGCAACAGTTTCTTCCTTCTGTTGTACAGTTTGTTTATGGCAGGGGACCACCAGACTGGCTTCCTTTTTTTGGAGGATAGCATCTTGGTTCTGTTTGGGATAGCACAATCCTTGCACTCATGTAAGTGCTTATAAAGTGCAATTGTGTAGGATTCAGTAGTCGTAACTATTGTCCATCTGCATGAGTGTCATGAAGTTCACCACTTCTGTCTTAAGAAGCATGAAGTTGGCTTTGGAGAAATGTTTTACCATAGTTTCCTTAATGGGGGGTGGGTGCAGGATGTGGATATCTAGGGCAATTAGCTTATGGTCGGATCAGACCAATGAGATATTGACTTCAGGTGGGAACACCAGTCACTCACGTTGGTAATGACTAGATCTAGGATATTGTTGCCCCTGGTGGGGGTGTGGATAAGTTGATCCAGGGCATTGGAGTTTATGAATTCCAGAAAGCGTTGAGCGAAGGAATTGGTACAAGAGTAGTTTTCCCAGTTAATGGTGGGATATTTGAAATCGCCCATTATTAGGGTGTTTGGTTGAACCTTAACATTTTCCAGTACATCAAGAAAAAAGGAGTGGGAATCCTGGGGTATGGTGGGTGATCTGTAGCAAGCTACAATTTGGATTGCAGCTTTGCCCAGAGTTAGTTGCACTTGGATAACCTCGGCTGCATTATGCTGAGCAACTAGCATGGAGGTGTGGATATCCTTAACGAATACGGACACACCTCCACCTATGGTGTTCCGGTCCAGGTTACATGGCCGAAAAGTGTGGTATGAGTTATAGCCTGATAGTGCAGGGGGTGAACTCTGGAGCCTTGAACCAGGTCTCAGTCACTGCACAGATATCGATGTTCTCCATTTTAAGGAGTGCCTCGAGTGAGTGCATTTTGAGATGTAGACTTCTAGCATTGAGTAGCATCACCCTCAGTTTTTGCTTGCCTGTTCCTGTTACGGTGGTGAATTTGTCATTTGAACCTTGTCTAAAAAAGGCACTATAGGGGCGGCAAGAACCTTAGCCAGTGTCGGGAATCCCAGGGGTGACAGGTGCAGGCCATCTCTGGCAAAGCCATCGTGATCCGTCAACCATATCATCCCAGGCAGACAAATACTGGATCCCTTTAGAATGGCACCAGAAGCTTAACCAATTGTTGAAGTCAATAATTTTGTCCTTGTACTGCAACATCATTCTGGGTGATGGCAGAATGCTACTCAGGGCTAGGGTCATACCTGCCTGGGCTACAAGATCGGAGAGCTCTTCCATGTCTCTTTTCATGTAGTCCAGGGAGGTATGTCTCCGGTCGTTCGCACCAACATGGACAATGACAGTGTCATATTTGTACTTGTTGTGGAGTGACCTGAGTGCGTGGGTTATGTGGCGGATCCTGGCACCTGACAGGCAGCTGACAGTAACCTTCTCCTTGTTTAGCCTGGTGAGTGGGACATCAGTGTGCCTGACTACAGAGTCACCTATGACTAGTGTGTTGGGTACATTGTTTTGCCTTATTGGCTGTGGTCGAGTGGCACACTGAGTCTGCGGGTTGTGTCTCATTTGGGTTGCGTTGGGGGGTGGAGGTTGCTTACATTTCTGCTTTGGAGGTCTCTGTTGCTTGAGCAGATTATTATTGAGAGCCTCAGCGAATGTTTTTGTGTTTCTGTGTGTGGATTTTGGTGGTGTAGATTTAGTGAGACTATGTGATGAGTGTGGTGTGATGCAAGTGTTTACCTTCTCCTCTTGACTGTCAAGTTCAGTCTTGATTGGAGAGAGCTTTACCTCCAGTTTGGCTAAATAAGTACACCTCTCACAGGTTGTAGTGTTTGGTGGTAGGAGGAGAGGGTTGTCTGTGTACGAGGCAATTTCTACATTGCCCCAAGATGCCCAGATTCATCAGATAGACAGGAGAGAACACTGGGAGCTGACCCTTGGACATGCCTGAATAAAAAACTATTTTCCTCTAGATAAGTGAGGAAAGTGAGTACAAGAGCTGTTTTTCTCTAAGCAAGTGAGGAAAGTAAGTACAAAACTGTTTTCCTCTAGGTAATGAGGAAGGTCGAGTGCTGTATAATTAGTAGGTTATTTAGTGCTTACAAGTTCTGAACAAGTGCTGATCCAGAGGTTCCTCACTAAAAGAATACAGGGCATAAGTAATATGTCATATGCAGATAGCCTCATGCCCTATCACTGTATTCTGTCTCTTACAGGCTTTTGAGGGGAAATCTATGACTGGCATACAGGGCATTGTCAGACCCCACTCTGATGGACCTCCTGCATATCCACAAAACAAACAGTACCAGAATTACCCGTTCTAAAGACTTAAATCTTGCCTGTGATATAAATAGGACCTGCTGGACAGATAGGTATGTATCCCAGAGACTATCCTGTCTATGGAACAGGCTCCCCATCCATGTGAAGCAGAATTCCTCCCTAATCCAAATCAAGTGCAACTTGGACAAGTGGATGGGAAACCGGAAGTTCAACCCTGATTTGGCACCTATGTCTCTGATACAGACAGGTAACTTGTAAATGGTTCATCTCCCAGGCCCGTGTTTACACTTATCAAGGGTATCAGAACTTGTCAGAAATTTGGGATGCATGGCTAGGCTTAAAAAAGCCCTTGTGGTTGTTAGCCAAGTAAACACCTATGAACCAGCATGCAGCTCTTCCGATTTTAAAATCACAGTCTTTTCAAAGATAGAAAGTCTGGCACTAGAAGAGGATGGTTTACTTGCATGCAGCAGGGCATCTGACACAGAATAGCAAGCCGGATGCCAGAAGGCCACAAAGCTGTTGACTTGTACACCTTTCTCAGGGGAAAAGTGTCAGGGATCTTTCACTTGTGTGAACCCAAGGACTCAATGCTAACAAATAAATTAGTGGTCTCAAACTACTAGCCCTTGAATATGTAAATGTACAACCCTGCCAAGACCCATTCAATGCAGCCTACAAGTGAGTGACTAGGCACCCCCTCAGCCGAAATCAATGCCTAGCTGCTCTGTTTGACAGGTGACCATTCCAATATACCTTCTTTCACTCTGTGCAGCTGCAGTACAACAACAAACTGATATAAACCAGCTTCTTGAAGCATGTTATCCACTCACCAGTCTAATCACTGGGACCAGAGATGTTCATGTCCCCGCACAAATAAAACAGAAAAAGGATGTCTGGCAGTTATTTCATGGCTGCAGTTAAAATAAACCATAATACACTAAAATTAGATAAAAAGCATATTTTATTGACTGTTTAATTAGGATTGGGAGGATGTCTCTATGGAAATGAAGATTGACTGCAGTTTTATGGTGAAATAAAGAAAGTCACCAACTCAGACATCATCTAATCCTGGGCTTCAATATATCTCTATGAGGTAGTCATCCAGATCTCAAAAGCTTGGGAAAGTACAGTTGTGTACACTTACCATAAATGTAGATGTTCGAGTGTATTCACTGTTGCAGTCATCACACTTGCGTTATCTGCCTGCAGGTAGCCCTTAGTTGGCCCGAATACCAGAGTCTTGGGATTTCTGCATCAGATGCTGTCACCCCTCTTCCATGACGTCAGGTCTCAGGGGTATAAAACAGGCAGCCAACGCCATTACATCAGTTTTTTCTTGACCCAAATGTCAGGAGCCCCCCAAATAGGAAGCTAGTATATGGTGCTTGTAGCAAAAATGGATGCAGTGTGCTACCCATTTGGAAATTGTTTGCTTTGAAATGGCCTTGCCCTCTGTCTCTGTAGCAAAGCTGACTAGCAGCTGGTCAGATTTTCTGAAAGGTTTAGTCCTGTCAAGGTAGAACCTGAGCTGTCTGCGCACGTCCAAGGAGTGCAGGATCCTTTCTCCTTTATTTTGAGGGTTAAGGAAGAAGGTTGGTAAATGGATGGATTGGTTTAGAGCCACATTGGACACCACCTTAGGCATAAAGGAAGAGTTAGTCCTGAGCGAAACCATGTCAGCAAGGAAAATAATGAAGGGTTCCACAGCCATTAGTGCCTGTAACGCAGGCAGTCTCCTTGCTGAAGTTATGGCTAAAAGCATTTTTGTTTTCTAAGAGAGGAATTTTAACTCTCCTGAAGCAGCAGGTTCAAAAGGGGGAAGCATAAGCTTTTCCAGTACAAAGTTAAGGTCCCAGATGGGGGTGTTCTCCTAGGGGTCCTTAAGTTGTTAGCCCCTCTCAGGAACTGTTTGATGAGAGAGGGTGAGAGAAAACAGAGGTGGCTTAGTATTATAATGAGCTGAGATGGCAAAGGCATAAATCTTAATTCAAGAGAAGGATAGGCCTTTGTGGAGCATTTCTGTTACGTAATCTAGTATGTGGGGTAAGTTGGGCACAGTTGTGTCCATTTCCTGAGATAGGCTCCAGGAGCAGTATCTTTTCCACTTTTCCGGATAGGATTTTCTAGTACTAGGCCTCCTTGCCTCAAGAATGACCATCCAGCAGCTTACTGAAAGTTGCTGGTGAAGAATTCACTGGATGAGCCAGGCTGCTAGGTTCAGGGTCTGTAGCTGAGGGTGCAGAATCTGGCTCGCCTGCTGGAACAGCAGGGAAGGAGTCTGAGGCAAGTGCCATGGTGGCAGCACTGTCAGGCTGCGCAAGAGGGTACCAGTGCTGGCGGGGCCAGTCTGGTGCGATCAGGATTGTCCTTAGCTTGTCCTGTTTGATCTTTAGCAGAACCTTCGACAAGAGGGGCAGAGGGGGAAAAGCACAGACTGATAGGTTTTCCCAGGTGAAGGACAGGGCATCTACTTTCCAAGCTTGGCTGTGGGGAGTTTTGGTGCAGTATTTTCTCAATTGATAGTTCTGTGGGGAAGCAAAAAGATCTACCTCTGGTGCCCCCTACCTGTTCCTCAAAAACTTGAATATTTTGGGTTCCAGTTTCCACTCATGTGGGTCCATGAGATTTCTGCGTAAGTAGTCTGCCAGTAAATTTAGTTCACCTGGCAGGAATTGAGCTTGCAGGTGCACTTGGCTGCACAAGGCTGTGTTCCACAGAGCCATGGCTAATATTCAGAGTGGGTAGGAATGGGTTCCCCCTGCTTATGTACCACATAACTGTGATGTTGTCTGTCTTTACCAATAGTTATCCTGGAACAATAAGGCCTTTGAAGGCTGTCGGAGCATTCTGTACAGCTAACATTTCTTTTTGATTGATATGCAGGTGCATTTGCTTTGGGTTCCATTTGCCCTGAATGCACTGCTCTGCCAAGTGAGCCCCCCATGCATAGTCTGATGCATCTGTTGTTAGGGTTTGGGTGGCACGGGGTAGAGTAAAAGGGAGTCCCTTGTTGTAGTTGCAGGCCTCTTCCCACCAAAGGAACTCTGTCCTTAGGTAAGGAATGATGGGAATTGTTTCCAGGTCCTGAGAATGTTGACACCAGAGACTTTTTGGGTACCATTGGAGTTTCCTCATATGCAGTCTTGCATATGGAATTAATGGAATGCAAGAGGCCATGAACCCCAGGGCTTGCAGTAGTTTTCTTGCAGATAGTCAGGTTTTGGTGGCCAGTAGACTGAAGTAGTTTGTCAAATAAACTTGTTTCACTGGAGTGAGGAATGCCATCTGGGAAGTTGTGTTCAATCTTGCTGCCAGGAAAACAATCTGTTGGCTGGGTACCAGCTGCGATTTATTTTCGTTGATGGTGTACCCCAGTGAAGTTAGAAGTCTCTTTACAAATGCCAGGTGCTGTAGTAACAATTCCTGGCTGTCTGTCTGAATCAGGCAATCGTCCAAGTATGGGTAAATTTTAATTCTTCTCTGCCTGCAATATGCAATGGCTGGAGCTAGGCACTTTGTGAATACCCTGGGCGCAGTAGATAAGCCAAAGGGAAGTGAAGAGAACTGATGGTGCATAGAGCCTGTTCTGAAGCGTAGGCATTTCCTGCAAGATTCCCTTATGGGGATGTGCAAATAAGCTTCTTTTAAGTCTAGGGTTGCTAGCCAGGTGTCCTTGGCTAGCATAGGAAGCATCTATTGGAGAGATAGCATTTTGAATTTTGGAACCACCAGAAAGGTGTTGGGAATAGACAGATCCAGGATAAGACGCCATGAGTTTTCTTTTCTGGGAACCAGAAACAGTCTGGAATAAAAGCCTTGTCCCCTTTGTTCTGCTGGGACAGGTTGAATAGCCTTGATACTGAGAAGGGAAAGTACTTGCTTTTGGGCCTCTGCCCACTGGTTTGGGGGGAGGTCTGGCCATCCGCTTAGGATTGGGGGTGAGTGGAAGTGGAATCTGTATCCCTGGGAAACAATGTTTAAGACCCATCTGTCTTGGGTAATGTATTCCCAGTTTTTGGCATGCAGGGCAAGTTTCCCTCCTAAAAGTGCAAGTACTTGGGCAAGGCTTAGAAGAGTTAAGGATAAGTCATTGTGCAATTTTACCATAGGATGGTGGCTTACTACTCCCTGTTTTGGACGTGGGAGCACTCCATTGTTTAGATCTGTGCATGACCTAAGAATGAATTCTTGGTGGTCTGCCATTCCTGGGCTTAGACTGCGAAGGCCTGGAAGGGACTGGAAAAGACCAGTTTTTTGAAGGCCAATGCCTACTGAATCTAGGTGGCTGTACTTCTAAGAAATATTTAACAGTTTGCATAGATTTATCTTTCTCTTCCATTCTTTTGAGGACAACTTCTGCTTTATTGCCAAATAGACGCTCTTGGTTTAATGGTGCATCTAGTAATTTTATTTTGACATGATCTGGCAAGTTTTGTTCCTTAAGCCAAGCATGCCTTCTAAGAACAGACCCAGTGACAGCAGCTCTGCAAGATGCTTCTAAAACATCAAACCCACATTGCAAAGTATGTTTGCCAACGTGGTTAGCAGAATGCATCAACTCTTGTAAGTCTGTGTTCTGCACAGTCAGGAATCAACATAATTTTCTTTTTAATTAGCTGCATAATATGCTGGTGAAACTTTAACATATGAAACTGGCAATTTAAAGCCCTAATGGCAAGTGTAGCAGAGGTATATACCTTCTTACCCAATCTGTCTAAAGCCCTAGAATCCCTGCCCGAAGGGTTAGGATTTTTGGCAGTTGTAGCCTTAATGTCTTTAGGTCCCTGGGAAATGTTCTCTGGATCCGCAGTAGGATTCTTAAAAAGGAATTTGTGGGAGTCAGGTACTCTATAGTACCTGTCAGGTTTCCTGGTAGCTGCAGGCAAAGTATCAGGGTTAAGGCTGGATTCCAAGAAGATATCATCTACAATTTTCAGAACAGGAGGGATAGCTAGAGGCCTGTGCTGAGGCAAGCTTAAAAATTCCCTGAGTCTCTTTTTGGACTGAGAGTAGTCCTGGCTCTCCCAGTGGAAATGCTCTCTAAGGGTATGCAGGGTTTCATCAAAAGAAAAAATATTCTGGAGGGGAAGCAAAGGGAATGGAATCCTCTGCATCAGAATCCTCATAGATAGATAAGGGTAATGTCCTGGTAATCAGAAGGATCAGAGTTATCAGATTCCTGATCAGAAGAATCAGAAAGAAAATCAGTTCTTGGTCTCTGAGGGGAAAGGCTGACTTCCCCTAATTAAGGTAATGAGGTCTGCAGCTATTCTAAGCATTTGGTTTTGTGGCATGTGGGCCTGAGAATGGGCTTTGGTCGTTGGTTTTCTAGGCAGAGTGCGAACTTTAGGCCTGAGGAATTCTGTATTTTTGGCTTGAAACGAAGTCGTCGGTTTAATATGAAAATTGAAAGGCCTGAATACACCCTCAGAAGACGGTGCTTGCATAGTGGCTCCAGACCCATCCAATGGAGAGACATCCACAGGTTCCATAGTTGAAAAAGCATCGCATGGCATACCGGACTCCGAATGGGTCTCAGTAGAGGCCTGCGAAACTGCAGAAGCGGGTATAAGGGGCTGCGAAAGGGCCTCACTGAGTATCGGCAAACTGGCGACTAGCTCCACGATAGTGTCATCGGCAGTTTTGGACTTATTCGGTCTGTCTCTGTCTTTATCCTTACACTTTTTCGGAAGATCGGTAGTCGGATGGCTTATCAAAGCCATTTCAGAGTACGGAGAAAGACAGCGAAAGGATTTAGCTACAAAAATTGCCCAATGACGAATAGTTCGGGCGTTGAACAAGGCACATAACCGACAGCGAGGGACGTCGTGGTCTGGGCCTAAACAGGTGACGCTGTAAGAATGAAAATCCCTGTGAGGTAATTGCTTCCCACAGGCAAGACAATTATTAATTTTTTCTGACATCGGTTAGAGCAAGAAAAAAGGATCCCCAACGGGGTACTGATCTTTTAGAAGACTTCAAGTATGAAACTCGAAAAATGAAAATTTCAGGAGGTGGCCGACCGGCACTTGGGAACTGCTTCTGCTTCAGGCACTGCACGGTAAGAAAGACTGATGTAATGGCACATGTCTTATACCCCTGACGACCTGATGTCATGGAAGAAGCGACAGCATCCAATGCAGAAATCCCAAGACTCTGGTATTCAGGCCAATGGAGGGCTACCTGCAGGCAGACAAACCAAATGTGATGACTGCAACAGTGAAACACAAAGAGCATCCCTTAGTAAAAAGATGTGCCACATAGAAGGACTTTATGACCAAAGTGGCAATGTGGTGGTCAAAAGAAAGGCTGATATCAACCTGTGTTCCCAGATCTCTCAAAACTCCTCCTGTGTTCAGTGGACTACCATCAATATGGTAATTCATGGGAACCAGTTTTTTCCCAGAGGAGATGACGACACATTTTTTGGCACTGAGCTTAAGGCCATGATTCTGACACCAGTCATTGGTCTCAGTGAGGCCTTTCTGTAGGATGTCAACATCACTTGGGGAGTTAACAATAGCTCCCAACTTGCAATCGCCTGCGAACTTTGTCAGCCAGAGTCCCTTCGTGTTGGCCTGGACTTCAGAGAAGTAAGATACCAAACAGGAAAGGACCCAGGAACGAACCCTGTGGGACTCCACTCGTGACAGGTCGGCATTCTGACTTGGAGTCGGCTACTTTCACACTGTGGGTTCTATCTGTGAGAGCCAGTTTGCAACCCACCTAGTGATACAGGGGTTGATGCCTAGCTTAGTGAGTTTTTCTATGATTCCTGAGTGGGGAATGGTATCAAAGGCCTTGGCCAGATCAAGGTAGTCTGTATGAACCACCTTGCCTTCATCCACAGCTCTGGTGACTGACTCAAAGAAGTCGACCGGGTTGAGCAGGCATGATCCACTCCTCACAAAACCAACCTCTGTGGGATCCAGGGTTTGGAGATTCCCTATATCCTTGTTTATTACATCCATGACAATACATTCCATAGCCTTGCATATCAGACTTGTCAGGCTAATGGGGCGATAGTTCCCAGGGTCTGTAGTCGCTCCATCTCCTTTGTGGAGAGGGATGGCTGTAGCAGTGCACCATTCGGTAGGGTGTGGGATACCAACTTTTAAATGCAAACCGAAGAACAGACAGAATATCACTGGTTATTCTCACCTCACATTTTCGCTCTGTTCCTCAAAATTTGTTTTTCTGGCAAATGACTGAGGATTGACGTCACTAAATAATTCCATCCATTTGTGTTTCAGACTTCATATCCCTCAGAAAATGCATGCTAACACAAATCATGTTACCCTAGCAACTTTCTAAATTTATATTCGCAATATTTAAAACCTGTTCCTATTTGTGGGCTTTTGTCCAACAAATATTTTAGGCTTTGTCCAGATTTCTTGCTCTAAGAGGTCGAGAGGTTCCACATTTGTTCCACATTATGAAAAGTAGTGTTCCTCATATTGGAAATGGATGGTTGAGTGCTATGCCATACATTCAAGCATTGCATGGAATAACTGTAAATTTCAAATCTCATTCTTCTCTAAAAAATATTTCATTCTAGAGATGTGGAATGCTATAAAACTAGGGTTTAGTAATGCAAAAAAAAAAATCATTGTAAATGGGGGAAATTAATGAATGAATGCAATGTGATGGGCTAGCGGGCATCTGATTCTTGCATAATCGTATGCTTCATGCATACAGCATCCTGCTCCTTCGTCTGATTAACTTTTGGGTAGATGTTTAGCCATAAAACTAACGGAGAGAAAAACTGAGAAAAACCCAAACTTTTGCATTATCCTGCATAAATACTGTGCAGCCTGAAATAAGAGACAGCCATCATCGAAAACAAACAATGCAGTTCGTGATGTATCGTCCTATAAATGTGTGTGCAAAAACAAGTGCAAGTACCTAGCAATTAAGGATTGCTTTATTACACAAATGTGCTGTTGGCATTAATGAATTAACTGTTGCTGATTGCCTATCAAAAAATAAAGACAAACTGTCACTTAGACAAGTGTTCTCTTGAAATTAAATAGCTTGGTGAATATCATAAGTGATGAGTGGCAATGAAGAAGGTGCAATATCTTTCTAAAGCACTCGGTTTCCAAAATGAGGAAGCCAAGAACGTGGGTATATGAGAATACTGATAGTAAAGGGATTGAAAAAAATCACCATTTCATAATTCTATACCTGCTGTGCGGCGATCTCTAACACAGTGTAATCAGTCCCGGATTTGAATATGAATCTTAAAACACTGTTTTCATTTCTCCCTCTTTCTCTTATTCCACATATAGGTTACTCGTCTTCACTGTAAAACAAGTAATAGAAACAGAAAAAAGAAAACTTTTCTCTGTAACAGGTTTACATGAATCTACTAATGAATGTATACTCCTATTGTAAACAATGCATTCCTTATACTTTGTCTACGTTATGCAGTTTATCAGCAAACAGTAGCCTTGTTATTAACAGCATGTTTACTGTAACACTAATATATTTTAGGTCTGCGGTCAGTTATCTAACTTCTAAAACTTTATTAAATTATTTGAATTGGGGTTTATCAGTACAGGTAATTCTAATGGAATAGGCCACACCAACTAGTGCTCATTTTCCCTTCTAAACTGGAGCTCTCTGAGGGGTTTAGTTGTTTGCATTGTTTGGCATCATATTAAAAAGTGTGAGTTACAGTCCTAGAGTCATCAGTTAAGCTTGGTTTTACAGAAGAAAAATAAAAAACAGTGGCTATGAACACTAATAATGTGCATACTTATTTTCTATGCAAAGAGAATGAGAGAGGTAATACTTAAAGGTGAGTGTGCAGGATGCAAATATCTATAGGACAATGATATAGCAAATAAGAGTCCTATTATTTTTTTTTTTTTCACTTTTAAACTTCTTCCCATTTTCAGTTTCATGTTTTAAAGGTGTCTTTGCAGAATAAGACAACACTATGAGTTTAAGTCCCAGTAAATAAAATGTTAGCGGCCAAAACACACTGTCACAACAAAACTGCTGAATAAATCTCTAACTGCACTTAATATGATGAATTTAAAGAAAGTCTAAAATTAACAAGGACACAACTTACTAAGGGAAACATTGCCACATAAAAACATGCACCATTAGCTGTCAATTAACATTCATAAAGATTCAAGCCAATCAACCATAATGTCTGCAGTGGAAGTTACAAAACAAAAGCTGACTGTATGAAACGCTGGCAGAAAGAAGGCAGAAGTTAACTTAAATATTAAAAGCGTGTCCTCCTCTCCCACTTGCTGATCACTGTGTGCTGCTTCCTGTTGCCCAGCTGCCTGCATGTCCCCTATTCTAAATAGGGTTGCCACCTTTTCAAATGGCCAAAGTGGGACAATTTTGGTACAAACATCAGATTTTACAGGCCGACACATTCCCACAGTCAGTACAAAGGTTAGAACTTAAATTTTTTGCCTAAATAAAAGCTTATTCTTGTAGCATTTTAGTTGCTTATTCTGTTTCTTATAACATTTAGGTATTTTAGATACAGAATAACTGTTTTATGCAACTATTACATAAAATACAGGAAATAATTTTGTCCTAAAATCTCTGGACATTTGCCATTTTTACAATTTTTTGTCAGGTCACAACTGCCCAAAGAGGGACTGTCCCTCGCAAAGTGGGACAGGTGGTAACCCTAATTCTAAATCCACCACACAACATGAAAGTTCAGCATACGAACATTCTTCAAAAGGTAAATAGAAACAGTCAGAGCTCTCAGCTGAATTCCCACAGGCTGGCAGTCTGTCTCATGAAGCTGATGTCATTATGCACCCCCCTGTGTATGATGACGTCAGCAACATAATCTACTAAAAAAAAATAAAAAAATAAAACATACATTTTACATATTTAGGTTTGACAAGCCCAACGTTACATCAAAGGAATTCCCCCTGCACGAAAGGCAATTGCACGGCTCCAGTAATACGAAATCCAAAAGCCAAAAGATGAGCCAGCAAACTGTGAGACTTGAAATAATGCTTATTCAACGAAAAAAACAAACCGGTTTCGGCAGATATACACCACAGCCTTCCTCAGTGCAACTAAAATTCATTGAAAATGATCCTTTTATAGATGCATTTTAATTAAGTCAAACCTGTGATTGGGTAATCAAAATTGTTCATTTAATCCAGGTGGGAATAAACCACCCAGTTTAACGATCCACTTCTTTTCTTTTGTATCAAGAATGGAATGCCATCCTGCTTTGTTGGATTTATTCCCTTTTATAATGTCTATTACCATGAAACTGAACTTGGCAGATAAATGTTTTGTGGAATGTTTAAATAAAGCACTACTTGGTTTTTTATTCCTCAAGTCACTAGTGTGTTCAGAAATTCTCAGTCTAAGTGCCCGTGAAGTTTGGCCTATGTAGAAGGCACCACAGCTGCATGTAGCTAAATAAATCAGCCATTCGCTGCTGCAATAAGCAAAAAAGTTAATGTCATAAACTGTGCCACAGTTCTTACTTGTAAATTGTTTGGACTTAAAAACTTTTTTGCAATAAGTGCAATGACCACATGGATAGCATCCTGTGAGCACCTCACCCATGAGTGTAGTTTGTACTTTTTGAGAGGATGTACTGGAATGTGAATGTTTATAATGGTTGAAGTATGAAGCTAGATTTCTGCCCTTACAGAATGAAAAACAGCATCTGTCTGATAAAAAGTACAGTTGTGTACCTACCATAAATGTAGATGTTCGAGTGTATTCACTGTTGCAGTCATTACACTTGGGTTATCCTGCTGGCAGGCGACCCACAGTCGGCCCGAGTTCCAAAGTCTAGATCCGGCCAGGGGTATAAAAGATGCAACCAACGCCATTTTCTTCAGTTTTTCTTGCCCCAGATGTCAGGTGCCCCCAAAAAGGAAAGGCTGGAAAAAATTATGTCAAAAACATGCATGCACCAAAATATCATTTCCTTCATCTACAAGCAAATACATCACATAGGTTGTAGAGAGTTGAGAAGTACAAAAAGGACTCAGCAAAGAGAAAGGGGGATGGTGGGTGGGTGACCTGGACTGCAACAGTGAATACACTCTAACATCTACATTTATGGTAGGTACACAACTGTACTATGTTCATCGTGTTTCACCGTTGCAGTCATTACACTTGGGTTGAATCCCAATGCTGAGATTGGGTGGCTGGGCCTAAATAGGATTAGGGGAGGCTACCAGGCCCTGCAGAACTGCAATGGCAAAGCCTGCTCTGGATTTAGAGTAGAGAGGTAAGTGGTAGTGCTTAGTGAAAGTGTGCACTGAACTCCAGGTTGCAGCTTCTAAAATGTCTTTGGTTGGTACTCCTCTGAGAAAGGCTGCTGCTCTGGTAGAATGTGGCCTTGTGCCCTTAGGCACTGATTTGCCATGTTGTGCATAGCAGAAGCGAATGCAGTGTCCTATCCATTTTGAAATTGTCTGCTTTGAGATGGGCTTTCCTTGTGATCCTGCAGCATAAGCTACAAACAGTTGCTCAGTTTTTCTGAAAGCTTTTGTTTGTCCAATTAGAATCTTAGCTGTCTGTGTATATCCAAAGTGTGCAGAATTCTCTCCCCTTTATTCTGGGGATTTGGATAGAAAGTTGGCAAATGAATGGTTTGGTTAAGAGCCACACTGGAAACCACCTTTGGCATAAATGTTGGGTTTGTCCTTAGAGAAACCCTGTCCTGATGAAAGGTTCCACTGCCATTAATGCCTGTAACTCTGAGACTCTTCCTGCTGAAGTTATTGCTAGGAGCAAAGCAGTTTTCCATGATAAGGATTTTATATCAGCTGTGTTGGCTGGCTCAAAAGGAGGCAGTGTGAGCTTTTCTAATACAAAATTGAGGTCCCAAGTAGGTATTGGTGCTCTCCTTGGGGGGGGGGTCATGTTTCTTGCCCCTCTGAGGTACTGCCTTAGCAGTGGATGTGAAAAAATAGGAGGTTCCGTATTATAATGAGCTGAAATGGCAGAGGCATGGATTTTAATACATGAAAAGGATAGGCCTTTGTCCAGCATCTCAGTTAGGTATTGTAAAATCTGAGGTATATTTGGAACAAGCGGTTAGAGTCCTTGTGCCTGGTTCTAAGCACAGAATCTCTTCAATTTTTCTGCATAAGATTTCCTAGTGCTGTGCCTCCTGGCTTCTAAAATGACATCCATATCAGCTTTAGAGAGAGGAGTGGTCTGAGTGGCTAAATTATCTGCCATGCAGCCAGAGTTGAATCTGATTGTTTTGTTGAGTCAGAAGATGAGGAATTTGAGGTAAAGGCCAGGCTGGGACTCGAGACAAGCTCTTTAGGATTGGGTACCAGTGCTGGTGTGGCCAGTCTGGGGCAATCAGGATCATTTTTGGCTTCTTTTGTCTGACTTTTAGGAGTACCTTGGGAAGAAGAGGCAGTGGAGGAAAGGCATAAACTGTCAGGGTTTTCCAGATGAATGAAAGAGCATCCACTTTCCATGCTTGTGAGTGATAAGTTCTTGTGCAGAATATCTGTGGTTGGCAGTTGTGAGGGGAGGGAAAAAGATCTATGTCCGGGCGTCCCCATTTCCTTGTTATCATGCTGAAGACCTGTGGATTTAGTTTCCATTCGTGCGGATCCATGAGATTTCTGCTTAGTTCGTCTGCCAGTGTATTTTTCTTTCCTGGCAGGAATTGTGCCTGCAGATGTATTTGATAGGTCAGTGCTGTGCTCCACAGAGTCATGGCTTGCCTGTAGAGGGGGTAGGAATGTATGCCCCCTTGCTTGTTTATGTACCACATAACTGTGGTGTTGTCCATCTTTAGTAACAGTTGTCCTGGATGTAGTAGATCCTTGAATGCTGTCAGGGCATTCTGTACAGCTAGCATCTCTTTTTGATTGATGTGAAGATGCATTTGTTCCTTGGGCCACGTGCCCTGAATACATTTTCCTGCCATATGTGCCCCCCAGGCATAATCCGATGCATCCGTTGTTATTGTCTTCCTGGCAGTGGGTAAGATGAAGGGTTGTCCCTTGTTGTGGTGACAGGTCTTGGACCACCATCGAAACTCCTGTTGTAACAGCGAATTATAGTCACTATTGTTTCCAGGCTGTGGCAATGCTGAGTCCAAACACTTTTTAGATACCATTGTAGTTTCCTCTTATGCAGTCTTGCATATGGAATGAGTAGAATGCAGGAAGCCATGAAGCCCAGGGCCTGCAGAATTTTTCTTGAAGGGAGCTGGGTCTTTGTTGCCATCATTTGAAAGTAATGAGTGAGTTGCCTTTGTTTGTCTGGCGTGAGCTAAGCTATCTGGGCAGTCGCATTTAAGCTTGCACCCAGGAATTTTATCTCTTGAGAGGGCACTAGTTTTGATTTCTTTTCGTTTACTGTGTACCCTAGGCAAATTAATAATCTTTTTACAAACGCCAGATGCTTTAGTAGAATGTCCTTGCTCTCTGCTTGAATAAGGCAGTCGTCCAAGTAAGGATATATCCGAATTCTTCTTTGTCTGCAAAATGCAATTACTGGTGCCAGGCATTTTGTGAAGACCCTGGGCGCAGTAGATAAGCCAAAGGGCAGTGCAGAGAATTGGTAATGCATTGAGCCAGCTATGAGTCTGAGGTATCTTCTGCAAGATTGTCTGATTGGGACATGCAGGTATGCCTCTTTGAGGTCCAAAGTAATTAGCCAAGCCTTCTTGCCCAGCATGGGTAGAAGTTGCTGCAGTGTTAACATTTTGAATTTTGGAACATCCAGGAAAGTATTTAGGATTGACAAGTCCAGTATTGGTCTCCAGGCTTTGTCCTTTCTGGGAACCAGGAAGAGTCTTGAGTAAAATTCTTGTCTCTGTTCTTGCTGTGGTACTCTTTGAATAGCTCCCATGTCCATGAGAGCAGCAATTTCCTTTTGTGCCTCTGCCCATTGGTTTTGTGGCAGGTCTGGCATACCTTTTGATTTTGGAAGAGTGTGAAAGTGGAACCTGTAACCCTGAGAAACTATATTCGTCCTGGGTGATTATGTGCCAATTTTGTGCGAAAAGTGCTAGCTTTCCCCCTAAGGGTGCTGCCAAAAGTTAAGTGCTTGGCTTTTGTACAGAAAAGTCATTGGGACTGTTTCCTATTAGGTTGTGATTTGTCTTCTCCTCCTTTGGGGGCAGAAGCACTCCATTGTTTAGGTCTGTAGGAGTCTTGTGGCTGAGATCTGCCTCTTGGGCGTCTGTATCTGCCTCTTTGTGGCTTGTCTGACACCTGAAAGGACCAATTTTTTGAAGGCCAGTTTCTACTAAACCTAGGTGGTTGAACCTGTAAGAAATCCTTTACTGTCTACAGAGATTTTGCTTTATCCTCCATTTTCTTTAACACCTCTTCTGCCTTAACACCAAACAAAATATGCTGTAATGGAGCATCCAATAATTTTACTTTAACATGTTCAGGTAAACTTTGTTCTTTCAACCAAGCATGCCTTTGAATGACAGAGCCTGTAACTGCGGCTCTGCAAGAAGCCTATAATGAATCAAAACCACATTGCAGAGTATGCTTTCCTACTTGTTCAGCTGCATGCAATAATTCCTGCATTTCCTTATTGTCAGGATTCTCTGAATTTGTAAGCATTTTCTGTTTTAACAAAGACAAGAGGTACTGTTGAAATTTAAGCATGTGAAACTGGCAGTTTAAAGCCCTTACAGCTAAAGTAGCAGAAGTGTAAAGTTTCTTCCACCATCTATCCAGAGCTCTAGAATCCCTATCAGAGGGAACAGGGTTTTTAGCAGTGGAAGCCTTAACCCCTTTGGGACCCTGAGAAATTGTTTCAGGGTCAGCAGCAGGGTTTTATAAAGAAATTTATGAGAGTCAGGGACCCTGTAATACCTGTTTGGCTTGACTGGTGCAGGGGGTAAAGAAGCAGGAGACAGACTGGATTGAGAGAAAACATCATCAACTATATAAAGCACAGGGGGAATAGCCAGGGGCCTGTGTAGAGGCAGTAAAAGAAAATATCTGAGCCTTTTCTTGGATTCTGAATAATCCTGGCTCTCCCAGTGGAAATGTTCCTTCATGGTGTGCAGAGTTTCCCCAAAATAGTAATCCTCAGGTGGAGAGGCTGAAGGTATAGATTTCTTCAGCATCAGAGTCCTCATAGGAAGGAAGAGAATAGCCCTGATCTGAAGAGGAATCAGAGGATAGAGAAACCTGGTCAGAGGAATCGTAGTCAGTGTCTTGCCTAGGCCTTTTATCAGGAGGGGGATGGGAACCCCTGATCAAAGTAATTAAGTCTTTGGCCATTTTAAGCATCTGTTTCTTTGGCATGGTTGACTGTCCAGGAGAATGCTGTACTTACTTCTTTGTCTTTAATGGGGTCTTTGACTGTACTTTGGCTGCTGCAGAGGATTTAATAGTAAGCTGTGTAAGTCTGAAAACACCCTCAGAAGCCAATGCCTGCTCAGCGGCACTGGACCCATCTGAGGAAATATTTTCCGTAGGCCCAATACCTTGAGTATCCAGAGGCCTAGTTGTCTCCATGTGGGAGTCGGATACAGCCTGTGGCTCTGAAGTAGCGGGTTGTCAGGGGCTGCGAAAGCGCCTCACTGAGAACCGGTGACTGGCCTAGAAGAGGCTTCGTCATCAGTTTTGGACCTCGGATGTCTGTCCTTTTTCTTGTCTTTGCGTTTTTTATGAATTCCGGTCATCGGTTGTTCCGACGGCATTATATAGTTAAACCTTCAGCCAAAGTAATGAAATGCAAAATCAAACCAATGTTTAATAGTGCGTTTTTTTAATCTAGCCCAAAACCGACAACTAGTAACGTCGTGGTCAGGGCCTAGGCAAGGAATACAGTAAGAGTGAAAGTCCTTATGAGGTATTTGCTTCCCACAAGAAATACAATTGTTAACTTTTACTGACATCGGTCTGGAGCAAGAAAAAGTTTCCCCAATGGGGTACTTAGCTTTACTGAAGACTTCAGTTTTGAAACTCTATTTCGAAAATCTCAGGAGTCGGCTGACCGGCACTTGCGAACTGCTTCTGCTTCGGGCACCGCGTAGCAAGAAAGACTGAAGAAAATGGCGTTGGTTGCATCTTTTATACCCCTAGCGCACTGACATCAGGGAAGAAGCAACAGCAACTGACGCCGGACCTAGACTTTGGAACTCAGGCCAACTGCGGGTCGCCTGCCAGCAGGATAACCCAAGTGTAATGACTGCAACAGTAAAACACGATGAACATCATTAGTTAGGATGTGATCACTCTGTAGAATATTCCAGTGTCTTTGTACACTATTGATTAACAAATCAATGGGTTTGTCAGCTGATAGGGAGGACTTGGAGTCTTTGGACTGGGTAGTACAAACAATAATGATCTAAATGGGGGTACCCTAGGCCCGGAATCCAGTTGTGGCTTATGTTTTGATAAGCTACATAAGAGCATGAGGTCTCTCAGGTTTCATGTCTGGCATTCCAAACTCTTCAAAGCATATATGGCCAAAGGGATTATACAAAGGGGACTATGGATTAAAACACAACCATTAGTTAATGAGGCTGATGAGGAGATGAACAAACAATGGGGGGACATCCAACAACAAGCCACTATGGGTTTCGTTGAAGCCCTGGCTAAATTCCACGACAGAGTCATTGACCGGCAAATTGTAGAAGTCACCAAGTTAAGTTCCGAAGCACAGACACATGAGGGACAGCCCCTTCTTCATTAGTAATATAAACAAATTAGCCAAAGACCTATCTGGTCTTGAACAACTAAAAACTAGGAAGATCAAAAAATTTCAAAGGGACCAAACGGATTATCAGCTTGGCAACCCGTTCAGTATTAGCAAACAAGTCAGATTTCAACAAGCGCAAACTCAAACTCCTAAAAGAAAACGACCAAGGTCGATACTGAAAAAGCGACCTATTGGCACAGGGTCATCTACTGATGATTTGTCCTCATACACAGATACAGACATGCAACACACACCAGACTCACCCACCCCCAAGAGGGCATACAGTTCTGCCCCTTTAGGCCCAAATACAAAAGAGCAGGTAGAAAACATGCCAGAAATAAACAACATAGATTGTCTTTTGAAACTAACAACACAGAAATAACCCAAAATGTCAATGTTCTGAATATAAATGATCAGATTTTGTCCACCACACAAATTGAACTTCTGAACAAAGGTTTAAATTTTATTCCTGGCTTCTTGGTTACTGAAGATCTTTTAGCACAAGATGTAATGTCATTTTGTAGACTTATAAACCTTAGATTGCATTTTGAAGATTCTACTGACCTTGGTGTGGATAATGAATTCATTTATCATAAATCTAGGTATATGCCTCCCATGAATCCCACAGTACACCAATTTCAAAGTAGTGTTCTCAAAGATCTACACTATCACAAGGGTGAATTTATTTATAAACGAAACAATCTCTCAAATATCGAAAGAGATGCACTATTTGAACTATAAAACAACAAGGACATTGTCATTCTTTCTGCTGATAAAGGTGGGGCCGTAGTAGTAATGAATTGGCTTCAATACGATGCGGAAGCAAAAAGACAACTTCTGGACAGGCGGTATTATCTTGAAATGCCCCTGGACCCCACCTTTAAGTTTAAAAAACAGATAGACAAATTTCTATTATTAGCTAAGGATGAAGGTATCATTAGTGACAAAGTCGAGCAACATCTTACCATTAAAGATCCCATGAGCCAGTATATCTATTTTTTGCCCAAAATACACAAGGATCCTGTTAAACCACCTGGGAGACCAATTGTATCTGGGAGAGGCTCTATTACTGAGCCATTGTCATTATTTCTTACTAAACAACTTAAACCTTTATTGAAGTGGATCAGGTCACGTATACAAGACACTACTGAATTTCTCAAAATCATCTCAGACACCCAACTTGAACCTGAATGGCTGATGTGTACTCTAGACATCAGTGCCCTTTATACGAACATTCCTCATGCTGCTGGCTTAGTGGCCCTTGAATACTGGTTAAATAAATCAGAATTGTATCAGCCAGGATTCAATACTTTTTTATTAGGCCTGACAGAGCATGTCCTAAGCAACAATGTCTTTTTCTATCAGGACACCTGCTATTGGCAAATTAAGGGTACGGCTATGGGGGCATCTTTTGCCCCCATTTATGCTGACCTTTTTATGGCATTTTTTTTGAGGAACAGCTTATTTACGATGCAGGCCATAATTTGTACCTGACAGAGATAGACATATGGAGGCATTATTTGGATGATTGCTGGATGGTATGGAGGTCAGATGCGGACTATTTGTCTGAATTCATTGAATACTTAAATGAAAACAAATGGGGTTTACACTTCACGGTTAGCTTTGACCTAAACACAAGTCACTTTTCTTGATGTTTCTATTTCTAGGAAATCAGATCACACTTTATGTACTGGAGTTTTCCAGAAGTATCCCCAATATAACACCCTCCTCCATGCATCCAGCTTTTATCCACCTCATATAACAAAAAATATCCCTAAATCCCGGTACATTAGAATGAGACGTATTTGTTCCAAGGATTCCACTTTTCAGGAATACAGACAGGATCTGACCCGCAGATTCAGGGATAGGGGCTATCAGATGGGACATGTCCTACAGGCCAGCAATTGGGCCAATACACTCAAGAGAGTAGACCTTTTGGAATATAAACAACATGAGCAGTACAGGCGGTCACCTATCAGGTTAGTCACTACTTATGTTAGGAATTCTGATTTGTTAATCAGTAATGTACAAAGACACTGGAATATTCTACAGAGTGATCACAACCTAACTAATGTTCTATCAGACAGATGCTACTTTTCATTCCGTAAGGGCAGAAAATCTAGCTTCACACTTCAACCATTATAAACATTCACATTATAGAACATCCTCTCAAAGTATAAACTACACTCATGGGTGAGGTGCTCACAGGATGCTATCCATGTGGTCATTGCACTCATTGCAAAAAAAGTTTTTAAGTCCAAACAATTTACAAGTAAGAACTGTGGCACAGTTTATGACATTAACTTTTTTGCTAATTGCAGCAGCGGATGGCTGATTTATTTAGCTACATGCAGCTGTGGTGCCTTCTACATAGGCCAAACTTCACAGCCACTTAGACTGAGAATTTCTGAATACACTAGTGACTTGAGGAATAAAAAAACAAGTAGTGCTTTATTTAAACATTCCACAAAACATTTATCTGCCAAGTTCAGTTTCATGGTCATAGACATTATAAAAGGGAATAAATCCAACAAAGCAGGATGGCATTCCATTCTTGATACAAAAGAAAAGAAGTGGATCATTAAACTGGGTGGTTTATTCCCACCTGGATTAAATGAACAATTTTGATTACCCAATCACAGGTTTGACTTAATTAAAATACATCTATAAAAGGATAATTTTCAATTAATTTTAGTTACACTGAGGAAGGCTGTGGTGTATATCAGCCGAAACTGGTTGTTTTTTTTTCATTGAATAAACATTATTTCAAGTCTCTCAGTTTGCTGGCTCATCTTTTGGCTTTATGACAGCCCAACCTCAATAAAAACGGTTACCGACCATCTTGCAGTTTGTGGTTTTTACTATGATGTTAGCGGCCATGATGCTACAAATGATAGCCAAAACAGTCTCTTTCTCTCTCTAAACCACAGGGTATGTGTGCTTCTGAAGAGAACAGCTCATTTTAAGTTATCGTTCTATTTAGACACAGTCTGCTTTGATAAGCAATAAAATGATTTTTTTCTATTTTTTCCATCTATTTATTTACAGGAACCTAACATGAAGCAGTCAGAAAGGCTGCCCCTGAAAAAGACGGCCACCCACTTGGGCTGAGGTTATTGAAAGTCAGTATTTTTCAGAGACAGTGGAAGGGCAAACCAATATACAGCTATCTAGTACTTAAGTATTAAGGTGAAGGGCAGAGAAACTTTCTAGCAAAGACATTAAATGCCATACACTTTTCTTTTACATGCCATGTTCTTTTGTTTCCATAAAACTGTATGTTCCACTGAACAAAGTACTGTGGAATAAGCAGAATTCTGCTCTGCTGCTGAGTCTTTAGCTTCCGGTGTGTCATGCTGACCACAACCCTCCTTTACAGACATTAATGACATTATGTCACATATCCACGTGATGTTAACATGCAGATTCACTTTTGCATCTTCCTAACGGGGACACAGAAGGTCAAAGAATGACCTTTGGGTTGGGTCACTGAGGTCTGCAGCTAAGTGACCCAATCATTAAAAAAAATAAATAAATAATGAAATGTCCTTTTTTACAGCTACTCAAACTGGACCACATTTTTTAAATTAGGAAATAGATAGTCACGGAAAGAAACCTACAGGCTTCACATAGTTTACATAAATTAGGAAGCACACTTCAGAAATGAGTAGATCAGCTATGCCACATTTTTTGTCAATATGCTTTTTATCTCCCCCCCCCCCCCAATACCTGAAGACAGTCAAGCCACTGCATTGGTTGCCCATACATTCCTTTACAGGGACAGAAGCATTTGTGCCTACTTGCTCCCTACTGGATGACGGCAACGAGATCTCATTTGTTCCCTGATCAGGAAAGAGTCAGCCAGGGCACAGCTGTTGTACAGGTAGCCATTAAGAGTTTGCAGTACAGCCTTTACCCTCCCCTAAGTGATGACATCATCATCCATGACACTGCAGAGACAACATATGTCCTTTCACGGGAAAAGTGCAAGCTTCTACACATGACACATGCTCCCCACAAGTCTACTATCACTGGTCTGGGTAGTCGTATCCATGCCACCCCTAGCCTATGGGTTACTTTAGGCACAGCATATTCATGTCTTAACCCTGGAAGCCACAAACCCTACTCTTCAGGGTAGGTGTGCACACAGAAACTATGCCGCTCCTGCCTACCAGCCTCCAACACCACCCGAATCACTAATCAAACTTTGATGGTTGACAGCATTATCCCTCTGTCCCACAAAGCTGGGGATATACAAGTATGTTTGTATGAATGACAGATTACAACAAACTTCCTAAATTCTCTAGCATTAAATAGTCTGTCTAAGCCTGACAGAAATGGGTTCCCTGAATCAAGAACAACTAAGCCTTAAAATAAACAACGAAAATGGGCATCAGAGATATGAAACAGTTAACAGCTTCTCCCCTCAGGGTAGCTAGGTTTTCCACTTAGGAAAAAGACAATCAATATGGTTAAGGTACTTTAAAAACTGCCTTAATAAGAATGCTTTGTTTACAACACAATTCAGTCTGTTACTTAGTCAAGTGGTAATATTATGCAGGGCATTACCATACTGTAGTATCCCACACAGAAGCGCAGTAGCAAGGCCCACCCAAAATCCACCCACTATTTAACAACTGGTGACATGTACAAATATGTAAATAAGTATTCATGGAGTTGTCCTTACCGGCCTCATGAATATTCATCATGTATTCACATTTGGAAAGTTTATGTTTTAAAAGTAATTTTAAAGGAACAGCACTGTAACTGGCAATGGACTACTGAAGGAACAGCACTACAACTACATTAATTTTAAAGTAACAGCAATATTACTGTTAACTTACTACCAACATAAATTTACAACATAACTGTTTTGTCTAGTGAGTTAAACAACTTTTATAACAGTAGAAATACATTTCAACTGGCAAGGTAATAAAAAATAAAGGGGAGGGTGAATCATTACAAGGGATCCTCATTCTCCTTGTCAGAATCAATGTCCAATGCGTCGATATGATTTTCAGGCCACAGCTGAGGATGATCTATGAGAAACAAGGGATGTCTTATAGCCACACTTAAGGCAGTTTTTCTCCTCTGGCAGAAACCCTAATAATTTTAAGAATGATATCACTGACCTCAAAGAAGAAGTGATTTCATTTAGGTAATTATCATGGAATGTAGACATTTCCTCAGGTTTTGTAAAAAAAAAAAAAAAAAAAGGCACCAAATACCTCGGTAGCCCTGACCTGTTCTCTGATAACAGCATCTAACTGTCAGACTCTAATGTACACAAGATGTCATTGGCAGATCTGTAGTCAATCATGCATCATTTGCATATGACATCACAGTATTTTGGCATGTCAAACTTGCCATGCCCACTTCTGGGCAGTCTGACCATGTGGGGTACTACATTACAATAATGCCTCACCCAGAAAGGAAAACAATTTTTTTTTTCACAGTAGCTGCCTAAGAACAAACTACTTCTTTCTTACCTCTCCCTGCTGGCTGATGATAGGCACGGCATATTGTAGTTTCACATCATAAAAAAGGCACTCCAAGAAAACATTAGCTACTCCAATAAGATTGTGGTTCTCCTGAGCCTCATAGAAGGGATCTCCCCGCTTACCAGTAGGTTTTCTGTTCTAGAATGAAAGAGTAAAAATAATATACAACATATTTATGTACACATATTTTGCATAATTACCATTTTAAAACACTCTGGTTCCCAACACACATATTCTGAAGCAGAAACTGCAAACACAGACTCAGCCTTTTTAATGATTTGTTAATTGTTCAGAGTAAAGCTTCAAACACCTAAAGAAAATGCATTACTTTTCATACACAGTATACCCAAAAGCATTAATAAAAAAATAAATATTTCCATACACCAATCCTAGACAGTCAAAATGAAAATATCAAAGATCTGTATATAACCAAAGCAGTAAAAGTAACCATGCTATTCCAGCTAGGTTTGCATACAAATAAAAAAACAAACAAAAAAAAAGCAATCATATATACAAACAAGCTAATAAATAACATACAGCAAGTATGTTGCCACTTGCAATTAGCAGAGGTGTAGCTCACATGCAACTCTCACATCCTGGGGTAGGAAGTCCCCAAGGTCTGAAGTGAGAGGAAGACTGCCCTCCACTGGTATGCAAACCGGCACTCCAACTGTAAAGATGCATTTTGAAGTCTCTGCTCTTTTACAATTCCCCTGTCAGCTTAGGGCAAAGGTGTCTGTGGTGACAGCCTTTACAGGGCTGTGGGTCTGGAAAAGACTGCCAAAGATAGGTTTGGAGTGTGCAGTTACCATTCAAGATGCAATCTGCTAGCACTGGAAATTATAACTTCAAGGTTCACCAGATTTATAATCTGAGACCACTGAACTTTCAGCATCCGCACTTAAGAATTTATGCGACATACCAAACAAAGACCATGCAAACTGTTCCTGCTAATAATCTTAAAGGATTTTAGACAACAGAAAAGTTTCAACTGATACTACATTTGTGAAGTCAGGTTTTGCAATCCATCATGTCCATGGGCAGACAAGTCCTGCGAGACAGAGTGTATATGGTACAGCTTATGAGAGTCCGCATTTGAGAAGGCTACAAATAGCACTCTGCAGTATACACTATAAGCCACAAAAAGTGAAAGAGGTTGAGGAGAGACTAAGGTGACAAGGAAGAATTCAAACATTTTTACTCCCACCTCAACAACAGCGCAGCTTTTTTGAAATTCACCATAAGTGGGCATGGGAACAAGATTAAATATCTGGATATCAACTTGTAGTTGGTTATGACTGACTACACCAAGGAGAGCAAAATCCATAGCAAAGAAACTTTTGTTAACCAGTATTTGGATACAAGAGTATGCATCCGTTTCATATGAAGAAAGGAATTGTTGAGACAATTTATCAGACTGAGCAGACTAACAAGCAATGCCACCACCTTTCTAAAGGAGTCCAACTCTGAGATCGGTCTTCTTAGCATGAGGGTATGACCCCGACTGGCTGTTGAAAATCCAACATTATGTTTCACTGCTTAGGTAAGACGGAGCCAAGCCCATTTTCACAAAGCTGCAAAGGAACAACTTTTGGCAGAACTTTCATACCCACTCCAAAATAAAACTCAAGACTCTGTCTTTAGAAGGGCATTCCCTTCACCAATCACAGTTGACATGAACGTAAGAAAAGAAATCTTGGAAGACAATTGGATAATCATTCTAGGTAATAGCGACTTGGCAAAAATTTTAGATCATCATCTTGTGTGCACATATAAAAGATCACAGAACATTAACCCTTTTTGGATAGAGGTTCACATCCTAAAGACATCGGACGTTTCTTCCCAGGAACCTTCAAATGTGGGAGATGCAAGCAATGCAGGTTCATAAGTAACACCTCCTGCATTTACATCCAAGCCCTTGACCTATCCTTTTGGTACCTTGGAAGATTTGACTAATTCATATGGAGTGGTTTATATTGCCCATTGTGAAACATGCCCATGCTTCTTTGTAGGAAAAACTTTCGGAAAATCTGCCCACATAATTTATGAGCATAATCTAGCTATTAAAAATAATGATCAAAACAATGCCTTAGCATAACATTCAAGGATTTGTTCTTGTTTTAAGACATTCACTTTTAGTGTGCTGGAAGCTGTCAGTTTGGAGGACTTCTCAGGGAATTATGAGGTACGGTTTGAGTGCCAAGAATCTTGCTGGTAGATCAGATTAAGCAAGCAAAAAGAAAGCCAGTAAGCACCAAAGGTCCAATCTTGTAAAAAAGTTCAAAAATTAACAAATAACCAAGGTGGACCACCAAAGCTGATATATAAATAAGAACTTTAACAAAAATGATAAGCACTTTTGGACAGTTGCCCTTCCTCAGATCACTGCACAAATGTCAAGACGTTCAAAAACAAAAATCATCCAATCACCTCACAGAAAACAGCTGTATCCAGTCAGAATCTGAAACTGGGTCTATGCCCTCTCAAAACTGGTTTCAAAGAGATGACACCATTCAATCCCAGAATGACATCTGCTCTTAGTTCTGAAGAATTTGATCTATCTTGCTACATGTATAAAGTGTCAATGTTTTTATGTGGAGAAGACTAATTGTATGCTGAAAGAAATAATTATTCGGCATATGAGCAATATAAGACGTCAAGGTACACAGAATGCGTTATGTAAGCATTTTATGGACTTCCCGACAATTTTGTTTTCATGGCTCTACAGGTGATGTACAAAGAGTTAAGGAGAGGAGACTTGATATCTCACACGGAATTGGATGAGATGAAGTAGATAACACAACTGAGAGCAGATATCCATCTGGGATTGAATGATGTCACCTCTTTGAAACCAGTTTTGAGGGGGCATAGACCTTGTTTCAGATTCTGACTGGATACAGCCATTTTCTGCGATACGTGATTGGATGATTTTGGTCTTTTAACGTCTTGAGATTTGTACAAGGATAGATCTCAGGAAGGGCAACTATCCAAAAGTGCTTATCATTTTTATGTTATTTATTAAAGTTCTAATTTATATAATCAGCTTTGGTGGTCCACCTTGGTTGGTTGTTAATTTTGGAACTGTTTTACAAGATTGGACCTTTGGTGCTTACTGGCTTTTTGCCTGCTTGGTTTCTACGTTGTTGGCTAAGGAGGCACACATTGGCTGGTGCAAAATGTGATACTGTTGAAATTGACTACAGGCCAAACAGACCCACTATTTTGCTGTTGGGTAATGCTAAGCAGAAATTGAAGAAAGCAGCCTATATGGATTCTAATCCATTACTCAGTCTGAATTTTATGCAGGAAGATAATTCAGGTAATGAACATGAACTTATAGACAACAAGACTTTGGATTGTTTGTTCCAGGATTTAGAACATTATTTTTTCAAACTAAAATGCCTTCAATGGCAAAGATATCATTTGAAAGACTGCTTGCACTATAAGCTGGTCCTGAGGGGTCTGCGTGTTCTCCTTATACCCACATACAGAGACAATTTTCCAGACCTCTTAGCAAAATGGCAAGAAATAAATCTGCAAACCAGCTTCAATTATATAAGACTCCTATTAGAATTTTTTGAGCCAGAGGAGAAACACCTGAGAGAGAATGTTAACAGCTGGAATTGCTAGAAAAGGTTTCAGAGGCGGCTTATGCTTCTAGACTTGACAATTTGTACAGTATGTTGAAAGTATATGATAATAAGCTACAACATATTAAGTTCAACAAATAGCAAAGGGATTTTAATGACTTCAAATTCAGCAATATATTTGTTTGGTCTAGAACTAAACGCCCTATAACTGTTGAACAAGCGAGACTGGACACTGCTTCTCAGATGATGAATGAGCAAAGAAATGGCGCACTTAAACTGAAGACCAATAAAAAGAATTATGTTACTTTAGCAGTTTCTAATATTGATTTAGATTTTCCGGTAGTATTACATGGAGAGAATCAAGAACATGATAAGAGTGATACAATTTCTTCCTGCCCAAACACAGACACACTAGGAGCAAGGCCAAAAGTACCATGTCTGAAACGATCGTTTTTTTCCGAACCTCCCAGAACCGGTGAAACTGCATACAGAGCAGACTGTGCGGTCTATGAACCGGGGGCAGGGGAAACAGAAAAATAACCAGATAGAAAGTTTAAATGAGAATGATTTTGTTATTAATCTGTCGCATTTTGTTTTACAACCAGCACATAAATGAGTTTTGAACAAGGGTCTTACTTATGCTCCAGCTAAACCTCCTGTTTTACACAAAATATTACTTGGCCTCAAACTGTCTGGTCGTAACTTAACATTGAAACATTTGTTTAAAAGCAATGAACAGTCGGGAGAAATTAATTCTCTGAAGAAAAAAAAGAGTACTATTATTCCACCGACACACCCAGTAGTGGAATCGTTCTTTAGAGTATGTGAAAAAGAAATTAAGGAAATACATTGTAATCAGAAAGGACATTTTTTTTTTAGTTTGCAAGAACGAACAGCATTGAAAGAGCTGATGGCAGATAATAAGGTGGTGATCAGACCAGCAGATAAAGGCAGTACCACTGTGCTGTTGGAGCGGAAATTTTACATTGACAAAATGTTGCTACTTTTACAGGAGGATAAAATTTATAGTCAAATAAACCTCTTGGCAGCACATAAGATAATCTTGTAGGTGCAGGGCTCCCTAAAGGATATGTTATTCAGTAGATTTATCACAGATGAAGTCTAACTTTGTTTATATAGAGAAACCAACCTTTCCGGTAATAAAGGGACTTCCAAAAGTAAATAAAAGTATAGACAACCCTCTTTTTCGACTGATTGTGTCAGGTTGGGGCTGGGTTACTGAAAATCTGTCCATTTGGGTGGAGTATAATTTGAAGAGAGCACTGGCTTTCAGAACATCAATTGTGAAAGATTCAGCAAATTTCCTACGGATGTTATCTTTGTATAGGGAAGGAATGTCAGTGAACCAACAGTTTTATTTTGTGACACTTCATGTTAAGAACTTATTTACAGCCATTTCGAATGGATATTGTTTGATAGCTGTTCATGATTATGCAACAAGCAAGGGAGGCTGGAATAGCTCTATAGTGATGCAGATTTGTTCCTTCTTAAAGTTAATTCTGGAGAATAATTCATTCATTTTCTATGGTCTGTTCTATCCACAGCAATGGGGGTTGCCATGGGAACACCATGTGCTAACACCTACGCTAACTTGGTGATGGCTAAATGGGAGGAGGATGTCTTCCTATCTGATCATGAATGGAAAGAACTTTTTTTTATAAAAGATTTGTGGACGAATTTTTTTTTTTCTTGTGGTCAGGGACCCATGAACAACTTCATGAGTTTATTTACTTGGAAAGCAGTACTGATTTTTTACGTTTCACTTTACATTTCTCTGAGAAAGAAATTGATTTCTTGGACATAAAACTATACAAGGAGGCTAATTCTAAGGTGGCTACAAAAGTATACAAAAAAGAATGTAGGAAAAATGCTTTGTTAATGAAGGGACAATATGCACCCACGGCACATATTTTCTAATGTTGCCAAAGGACAATTATTGAGGATTTCTAGATTATGTACTGATGAACACATTTTTCAAGAAGAAACTGAACGATTGCTATTAAACCTGCAAGAAAGAGGTTACACAGAAGGAGAATTGAATAGAATGAAAATGGTTTCTGCTAATGAAAGGAAAGAACGAGGACGACCATGGTTTGGAAAGCATAGAACTCAAAAGGCTGTGAAAACAACTAATGATGCACATAAATTTCCGAGGCTTGTTATAAAATACAATAATCTAATAGGACACATCAGTGATGTAATAAGGGACAACTGGAAGATTTTAACCACTTGTGATGACTTTAAGGGGGTTAGTCAGCCAACAGTCAAGTTTTACGTTTAGGAATAACGCGAACCTAAAAAAGTAACTTTGTACAGACATTCAACCCTTAATGCTTCCTTCATTAAACACACGGAAAGTTGGGACATTTAGATGTGGCAATTGTAAAGCATGCCAATATATTGGTAAAGCTAATGACTTTACACATCCAGTAACAAAAGATTTTTAGTCCCTCCCTGTATGCCAACTGTCGTACGAAGAATTTGATCCATCTTGCTACATGTATGAAGTGTCAATGTTTTTATGTGGGTATTATGAAAGAAAGAATTCTTCAGCATACGAGCAATATAAGATTGCCAAGACACATGGAATGTGTTATGTAAGCATATTATGGACTTCCCAATACAATTTTGTTTTCATGGCTCTACAGGTGATATTCAAAGGTTTAAGGGGCGGAGATTTGATATCTCTCACGGAATTGGATGAGATAAAGTGGATAACAAAACTGAGCGTGGATATCCATGCGGGATTGAATGATGTCATCTCTTTGAAACGAGTTTTGAGGGGGCGTAGACCCTGTTTCAGATTCTGATTGGATACAGTGTTTTTCTGTGATACACGATTGGATTTTTGCTTGTTTTAACATCTTGAGATTTGTGCAGTGATAGATCTGAGGAAGGGCAACTGTCCAAAAGCGCTTATAATTGTTTTTATGTTTTTTTTATAAAAGTTCTTATTTATATATCAGCTTTGGTGGTCCACCTTGGTTATTTGTTAATTTTGTTGATCAGAGTAAGAGTTGACAAATATCCTGGACTAAACAATCACATTAATATTAAAAATTTCTTGTCAGCACAAAAGTTTTAAATAGTATCTAGTCTACCTTAAATCTGATACAAAGAATTTTGTTTCCGGTACTTTTTTTGAACCTATTACCAAAGGACAGGCATTGATTGTTTCCATACCAAAGGACTGTTTTGGCTCCATTTTAATCAGTATGTTTGAGTTGTTTGTTAGATTCTGATTAAGTTCTTGTGCGGATTATTAAAAAAAGACTGAAAGCACTAAACAGAATTTGTCTGCATCTGCGTCTTCCCTGAAGAGCTCGTACTTGTAGAATTGTTCTTTTGGTTTTGTGTTCTTTATTCTACTCTGTTTTAGGGATTTTGTTCACAGTAAAACTTCAAAGTACTAAAGAAAATGTATTACTTTTCCTACACAGTACATCCAAAAAGAATAATAACAAAATAAACAGTTTCATAAACAAATCCTGGAGAGTCAAAATGAAAATACCAAAGAACTGTATATAAGCAAAGCAGAAATAGTAACAATGCTACTGCAGCTAGGTTTGTACACAAATAATAAAAAAAATTACATATACTACAAAACCAGTTAATAAACAGCATACAAGCTTTCAGTTGCAAGTAGCAGAGGTGCAGCTCATATGCAGCTCTCACATCCTAGGGTAGGAAGTCTTCAAAATTTGAAGTGAGAGGAAGACTGCCCTCCATTGGTATGCAAACTGGCAAGCCAACTGTAACCATGCATTTTGAAGAGCCTGCTCTTTTAGAATTCCCCTGTCACCTTTGGGGAAAGATGTCTGTGGTGACGGCCATTACAGGGGTGTGGGTTTGGGGCAGACTGCCAAAGATAGATTTGGAGTGTGCAGTTACCCGAGATGTAATCTGCAAGCACTGGAAATTATGACTCAGAGGTTCACCAGATTCATAATATGGCACCACTGAACTTTCAGCATACACACTTAAGAATTTTTACAAAATACCAAGCAAAAACCATGCAAATTGCTCCTGCTAGTAATCTCAAAGGATTTTAGACAATAGAAAAGGTACAACTGATACTATGTTTGTGAAGTCAGGTTTGCAATTCAGTAGTAAAGTTTATCCAACAAAAAGTAAGCCAGAAAAAAGGAGACTCTACTTCTCATCCTTCAGACAATAAAATTCATACAGACACTTTGTCAGTGAAAGCCTTTTCCAATGTTCCAAAGGAAAATGTTTCAGAGACAGAAAAAACATAGGAATTGACTACAAGAATCTGGAGTACACTGGACTTTAACCAGAGTTTGGTGTTGGGAGATAGAGATGAGCAGGACAAAGTCCAGCAATACTGAAATTAGTGAACAAATGCGACACTATAAAGCACCAGTCACATCTGTGAAATACGGCTTTGCAAGAAAAAGTGGCTTAGAAAAACTGTACATTTGCTGACTTGAAAAAACTTGCAGATGGACTGCAAAGCCCCGTTTATATCATCCTTAGGACGACACAAAGAAGTGAACTGAAAAGTAAAAAAATATGTTAGCTCTCATCAGTATTTATATAAAACATTATATGTAATAAACTGCATGTTACACAGTAAAGCAGTTTTGTACAGTGTGTAACAGGGGTATTTTAAAACTGGGGGGGGGGGTCTTTCCAGTGACTGCGGTATGTGTGAAAGACATTAAACTAAACAAGAACGTTTTATTTGTATGAAACATAGGCTTTACAGTATAACAAGAGAAGAAAGCCTGTACAAAACAAGATTAAGTTAATATGCTGACATTTTGGGCTGCTGGGATGGTGGTGGGGTGTAAAAGGGCATCAATTATACTACACACAGAATTAAGATAGTTTCTCTCATTTTTACAAGGGAGGATATTTGGATTAATGCCTTTGGCTTAAGGTATAAACAAGTGTTTTTTGGAAGCAAGTAGACTTGAAAAATAAGAAAATAATGAAAGCCGTGGAAATTCTACATTACTTTTATCTACAAAATATTAACTTCTTTCCATTAGCAAAGGTGCACAGTAGAAGTAGAGATTTCTGCAGCTGAAGGGAGCTGTACATTCCATTCTGAATGAAATTTACAAAGATTCTTTCCTACATCTTCATGGATGTTAACTGTTTTTTTTTCTCATTGCTAACTACTTTTACATGTAGACAAGCTGTCTGCAGGTGTAAGCAATTAACACTGAGATTTCTATGCATTTTTTTGCTGAAGGAAATGCAAAATTTAAAGGTACAAGCAATTCAGTGAAAAATAAAGTTGGAAATTACAGAAAGCGAATAACACATAGTAGAGTCCTAGCAGCCTGAATACTTTAATACATTTAATAGAACAGTGAACAATTTAGTTTTATTTAATTTTTTTTTCCTTGGGGTTAAAAGTTGATTTATTCTAAAAATGTACAAGCTGTTTTTCACATCTGGGAGGGGAATAAAGATAAGAAAAAAACAGTCACAAATCAGTGTAATTGAGAACATGCTGTAACATGCACTTTTAGCATGGGTAACAATTTTAGGTTTGGTAATGCCTGTGGGTGCAACTGTCTATTTGGGGTAGCCATTCCTTTCAGGAGGGTTAAACTCATGTTTTGAAGATATAATAGTTTAGTCTGTTTGTTCTAAGTTAATGGGGGATGGGAGGGTGCTGAAAATGTATTTAGGTTTTTGTTTGAGGGTTTACATTAAAATAATTTGTCTTGAAAAATGTGACACAGGTTCAAATGGAGATGAGAAGAAACAACTTTACAAAAGATCAGGCTGCCAAACAGTGTGTGCATGTAAGACAAAAACTAGAAATACACATTCAAAGAAATGTCATGTAACTTAGACAAGAACAATAGCTTTTTATCATTATGGCTAAGCTATCCATATTATCTTGGAATGTACATGGCCTTACGGATAAAGACAAAAGAGTATTGAATGATATAAAGAAATGCAGAGTACTAATAATGCTGCAGGAAAAGCATTTGAAAAGAAGATTGTGAATTTGACAAATAGTATTTCAGGATGGATACACAGCAGAATATCAGGGACAAAGGTAAACAGGAGCAATAATACTGATTGCTAGAGAGGCTCCAATAGTGATAGAGAAAGGAAAAAAGAAAATGGTATATTTGTGAAAGTAAGGGGCTCCTAGCAAGATATGAGGACTACATTAGTATGTATTTAAGTCCCACCAAAAACTGCTATTATGGAACTTAAGTACATTTTGGACGAAATATTCACCTTTCAGCAGGGAATATTACTAAGAGGTGGAAACTGGAACTTGATTTGTAATAGTGAGGATGTATCAAGGGGACCTAAAAGGGAAAATATAAAACAAAGAGGATAGATTTCTGAAAAAAAAAAAACGTCTAAAATGTCGGTTATGAAAAACATGAATTTAGTAGCAGGAACTCTTAAAAGAATTTACATATTTCCCAAGGTACAATAACTGGGCTAGACCAGACAGAAATTATATTTCATGGAGACAAGTGCATTTGATCGAAAGCTTTAACCCAAAACCAATAACTTTCAGACCATGCACTGAATAAACAAAGACAAAAATGCAGAGTAATGAAGTAAAAATGAGACACTAGCGCTTTCCCAACTGTGTGTTAGAGAGAGAGAGGAATTTAAGGAATGAGTAGTGAAAATTATTAGGCAGTTATTAAAAATGATAGAAATTTCTTCAGAAGTGATGACTAGTGAGTGGGATAAAATTAAAATGGAGTTTGAAAAACCAGGATCAAAATAAATGAGAGAAAAGATATGGCTAAGAATAGGAATTAATTAGCGGCAATGACAAAGACTTAAGTATTGCAGAATAAGAGGAATATCACAGAGCAGGAAGAGGCACACCTGCAGAGCGCTAAAAAGAAAATGAGTGGTTGGATAATGTGCATCAGTTTAGAAAAACTGCTTTTAAGCAACTATTTTTGTTAACTCCAGAGCAAAAAAACTTTTAGCACAATGACTTAGGCAACAGAAGTGTTTGACACCAAACATAGGGAGCCTACAACAAGAAAAATAACCAGAGATCCTATGGAGGTTATTACAGATCTTTTGGAAACTGTATAAAGCAGAGGAATGTGGAATTCCAGAAAGAGCACAAAAGTACAGTTGTGTACACTTACCATAAATGTAGATGTTCGAGTGTATTCACTGTTGCAGTCATTACATTTGTGTTATCTGCTTGGAGATAGCCCTCAGCTGGCCTGATTATCAAAGTCTTGGGTCCTGCGTTGGTTGCTGTCTCTTCTTCCATGACGTCAGGTATTCAGGGGTATAAAGCATGCAGCCGACACCATTACATCCGTTTTTCTTGCCCCAGATGTCAGGTGCCCTTGCCTCCAGAATGACATCCAGCACTTGCTTACTGAGGTAAGGTAATGGAGAGCTCAGGTAATTAGCCAGGCTGCAGGGTTCAGGGTTTGAAGCTGGGGTGCAGAATCTGGCCTTCCTGCTGGGACAGCAGGGAAGGGGACTGAGGCAGGTGCCATGGTTCCAACAATGACACACTGCACAAGAGGGGGTACAAGTGTTGGCGTGGCCAGTATGTTGAAATGAGTATTATCCTTGGTTTGTCCTGTTTGATATTTAGTAGAACTTTGGAAAGGAGAGGCAGAGGGGGAAAGACAAACTGAGAGGTTTTCCCAGGTGAAGGACAGGGCATCCACTTTCAAAGCTTGTCTGTGGGGAGTCCTTGTGCAGACTTTGTCCAATTGGTAGTTCTGAGGGGAGGCAAACATGTCTATCTCTGGGCTCCCCCATTTTTCTCTCAACATGTTGAATATCTTTGGTTCCAGTTTCCACTTGTGTGGGTCCATGACATTTCTGCTTAGGTCATCTGCCACTGAGTTTAGCTTGCCTGGCAGGAATTGAGCCTGTAGGTGCACTTAGCAGCTCAAGGCTGTGTTCCACAGAGCCATGACTTGTCTGCAGAGGGGGTATGAGTGGGTTTCCCCCTGCTTGTTTATGTACCACATAACAGTGGTGGTGTCTGTTTTTACCAATATTTGTCCTGTAAGTATTTGGTCCTTGAAGGCTGTCAGAGCATTCTGTACAGCTAACATTTATTTTTGATTGATATGAAGGTGCATTTGACTCTGGTTCCATTTGCCCTGAATGCACTGCCCTGCCAAGTGAGCCCCCCATGCATAGTCTGATGCATCTGTTAGGGTTTGGGCAGCAGGGGGTAGAGTGAATGGCAGTCCCTTGTTGAGGTAGCAGGCCTCTGCCCACCAAAGGAATTCTGTCTTTATACAGGGGATGATAGGAATCACTGATTCCAGGTCCTGAGAATGTTGACACCATAGGACTTTTAGATACCGTTGTAGTTTCCTCATATGCAGTCTTGCATATGGAATTAGTAGGATGCAAGAGGCCATGAACCCCAGAGCTTGCAGCATTTTCCTTGCTGCTAACTGGGTCTTTGTGGCCAGTAATTTGAAGCAGGCTGTCAGATAAACTTGTTTCTCTGGCATGAGGTAGGCCATCTGGGAAGTTGTGTTCAAGTTTGCTCCCAGGAATACAATTTGTTGGCAGGGTACTAGATGAGATTTCTTTTCGTTTATGATGTATCCCAGTGAAGTTAGCAGTTTCTTTACAAATGCCAGATGATTTAATAGTATGTCCTGGCTTTCTGTCTGAATTAGACAATCGTTCAGGTATGAGTATATTTGAATATTTCTTTGCTTGCAAAATGCAATGACTGGAGCTAGGCATTTTGTGAATACCATGGGTGCAGTAAATAAGCCAGAGGGCAGTGCGGAGAACTGATAGTGCATGTAGCCTGCTCTGAAGCGTAGGTATTTTCTGCAAGAATCCCTTATTGGGATGTGCAAGTAAGCTTCCTTTAAATCCAATGTTGCCAACTAGGCATTTTTGGCCAGCATGGGAAGCAGCTGAAGAGTTAGCATTCTGAATTTTGGAATTACCAAAAAGGTGTTTAGGACAGATAGGTCCAGGATAGGACGCCGGGAGTTGTCTTTTCTGGGTACCAGGAAGAGTCTGGAGTAAAAACCTTGTCCCCATTCTTCTGCTGGGACAGGTTAGATAGCCCTGATACTTGGAAGAGAGAGAACCTGCTGTTGAGCCTCTGCCCACTGATTTGGGGGTAGGTCTGGCCAACCTTTTGGGGTTGGTAAGGTGTGGTAGTGGAATCTGTATCCTTGGGAGACTATATTTAAAACCCATTTGTTTTGGGTAATGAGATCCCAGTTTTTTGCATGCAGGGCGATCTTTCCCCCTAAAGGTGCGGTCAGTTGAGCAGGGCTTGGAAGGTTTAAGGTTAAATCATTGAGACAGTTTACTATAGGGGGGTGACTTACTACTTCCAGCTTTGGAAGTGCGAGCCCCCCGCTGCTTAGGCCTGTGAGTACCTTGAGACTGTGTCCTGAGTGGTCTGCTGTTCCTGGATTTGGACTAAGAAAATCAGGAAGAGACAGGAAAGGACCAATTCTTAGAAGGCCAATGCCTACTAAATCTGGGAGGCTGCACTTGCAAAAAATCTAACAGTTTGCATAGATTTAGCTTTTTCCTCCATCTTTTTAAGAACTTCTTCTGCTTTGTTGCCAAACAGGCAGTCTTGGTTTAAGGGAGCATCCAGCAATTTGGCTTTAAGATGATCTTGCAGAGTTTGCTCCTTAAGCCAAGCATGCCTTCTAAGAGCAGACCCAGTAACAGCAGCTCCACAAGATGCCTCTAAGGAGTCAAAACCACAGTGCAAAGTACGTTTACTAACTTGTTCAGCAGAATGCATTAAATATTGTAATTCTTTATTTTCAGCACAGTCAGGAATCAACATCAATTTCTGTTTAAGTAATCCAATAATATGCTGCTGGTACTTTAACATATGAAACTGGCAGCTTAAGGTCCTAATGGCCCAAGTAGCAGAAGTGTATACCTTCTTATCCCTTCTGTCCAGAGCCCTGGAATCTCTACCAGAGGGGGTAGGATTTTTGGCAGTAATAGCCTTAATGCCTTTGGGTCCCTGTGAAATGGTCTCTGGGTCCGTAGTAAGATTCATAGAGGAACTTGTGTGAATCAGGTACTCTGTAATGCCAGTCAGGTTTCCTGGGAGCCAGAGGTAAGGTGTCTGGGGCCAAGCTAGATTCCAAGAAGCCATCATCTACAATGTCCAGTACAGGGGGAATAGCTAAAGGCCTGTGCTGAGGCAGGAGTAAGAATTCCCTAAACCTCTTTTTGGAGTCAGAGTAATCCTGGCTTTCCCAGCGGAAATGCTCCCTAAGAATGTGCAAAGTTTCACCAAAAGAGAAATCTTCTGGAGGGGAAGCAGACGGAATAGAGTCCTCTGCATCAGAATTCTCATAGGTAGATAAGGCCAAATCCTGGTCATCAGAAGAAACAGAAATTTCAGATTCCTGATCAGAAGAATCAGAAGGAAAATCAATTCTATGTATCTTAGAGGGAGAAGGGTGGCTTCCCCCTAATTAGAGTAATAAGCCTTCAGCCATTCTTATCATTTGTTTTTAGGGATATGGGCCTGACCATGCGGTTTGGACGTTGGTTTTCTAGGTAAGGATAGAGTCTTAGGCCTTGAAGAAGAAGATGGTGTCGGTTTGATATGCAAGTCAGTAGGGCCTGAATACACCCTCAGAAGCCGGTGCCTGCACAGCGGCTCCGGACCCATCCAGGGTAGAGACATCCGCAGGTTCCATAGTCGAAGAAGCATCTCACAGCATACTGGACTCCGAATGGGTCTCAGTAGAGGCCTGCGAATTTGAAGTAGTGGGTATCAGGGGCTGCAAAAGCGCCTCACTGAGTACCGGCGAACTGGCGACTAGCTTAATGAAAGCATCATCGGCAGCTTTGGACCTATGCAGTCTGTCTTTATCTTTACATTTTTTCAGAATGTTGGTAGTCGGATGGCTTACCGAAGCCATTTCTGGATAATTGAACAGTGTACCGAAATAGTTAGATGCGAAAATGAACAGACAACGAATAGTACGAGGATTGAATAAGGCACAAAACCGACAGCGTGGGATGTCGTGGTCTGGGCCTAAGCAAGGAATGCAGTACGAATTAAAATCTTTATGAGGTATTTGCTTTACACAAGAAATACAATTGTTAACTTTTACTGACATTGGTTTAGAGCAAGAAAAAGGATCCCCAACGGAGTACTTAGCTTTTTTAAAGACACTGGTTCTGTAACTCGAAAATGAAAATTTCAGGAGTCGGCCGACCGGCACTTGCAAACTGCTTCTGCTTCGAGCACCGCACGGCAAGAAAGACTGATGTAATGGCGTCTGCTGCATGCTTTATACCCCTGACTACCTGACGTCATGGAAGAAGACACAGCAACCGACACAGGACCCAAGACTTTGATAATCAGGCCGGCTGAGGGCTACCTGCAAGCAGATAACCCAAATGTAATGACTGCAACAGTGAAACACGAAGAACATCTGAATTGTTTATGGAAGACTTGATTATGGCAAGGCTAGAGGGAGGTGAGGCTCAGCAACTAATAGTTAACACAGGAGAAGATGAGACAAAAACTGTGATGTATAATAATTAATCTGCAGGAAAGTCTCTAGGAACAGACAGTATTCAAGTGGAAATTTGGAAGTAAGAAAGTGAAAGATCTAGAAGATTTTAACAGTATTTTAAAAAGAATAAAAGCACTAACATCTTGGAAGAAAGCTGTGGTTTCGGCATTACTCAAAGACGGTAAAGGACCCGTCAGACCCAGCTTCATATAGACCCATTTTAATTGCAAACCATGATTAAGTGTTTGTCTACACTAGCTAAAAGAATGGCAAAGGTGTTGTCAGAATTGATAGATATGGATCAACGTGGTTTTCTGAAAGGGAAGGAAACATTTGACAACATTAACAAAACGATGATCCACAGGGAAGCAGAACATAAGAAAATAGTACTATCATTGGTAGGTCTTGATGCAGAGAAAGTATTTGAAAAAAGCAAGCTGGGATTTTATGAGTAGGGCAATAGAAGCATTTGCATTTCCTGATAAAACAATAAGGTTAATTAGGAGGATGCATGAAGGATAGGAAGCAAGAATTTAAGTGGGACGGTTTCTCTCTGTTAAGTTGTGCTTGAACAGATGAACTAGGCAGGGATGTCCCTCTTTCTCTTTTATTTGCTTTACATTTAGAGATATTTGCAGTGAAAAAATGGACTTAAATTCAAGGATGCAAGTGGTATGGCAATCAAAAAAGTTGGCTTTATCTACAGATGATATTATTCTGCAGCTTATAAATCCAAAAAAAGGCATCTCGGTATTGAGAAACATTTTGAGACAGTTTCAAGTCTTTTCAGGATATACAATTAATGAAGATGAAAAAGGAAGTTATGTACTCACCATAATGTTCCATGTTTGTTGTCCATGATCTCGCCTTCTTTCTTGCTGGTTGGGTTCGGAGGCAATACTCGGCCGCATTCTAAAGCTCAAGAGCTTCCACTGGCTCGAGGCCAGACCCTATTCCCAACATGCCTAGAAAAAGTTACCCAGATCTCGTTTGTGATAACCCATAACACTAGACTGAACATCTCAAGATATATATATATAGATAGATACACACACACACACACACACACACACACACACACATATACCTATCAATACTACCAAGGCAGGAAGGGAATCACAATACATATAAGCCAAATACCAGATAATTCCTCTTGATCCTCCAGGAAGGGGGGGTGGGATGCAAGAAAGAAGGCAAGATCACTGACAACAAACATGGAATGTTATGGTGAGTGCATAACTTCTTTATGTTATGCTGTCCCTATCTCATCCTTGCTGGTTGGGACAACGTCCCCAGCACCTTCCTTCCTTCTCGGGTGGCTCAAGGGAATAAACTCTTCAGAACAGTAAAACCAAAGGATGCCCTGTTCTGGGAGGCCACGTCTACCTTGTAATGAGTGATGAAGGATTGAGGATTAACCCAAGTAGCTGCCACACAAATTGAGTCCAAAGGCAGTCTGGCTTGAAATGCAGTAGATGTAGCCAATGCTCTAGTTGAATACCCTCGAATGTTTCCTGGCAGTTGTTTGTGCTGTGAACTACAAACATAAGTGATGGTGTCTGTAAGCCATTTTGATAAGGTTACTTTTGAGACTGAAGCTCCCTTTCTGTTTTCTGAAAATGATATAAACAATTGGACAGATTTTCTGAATTCTTTTGTCCTGTGCAAGGAGAAACGTAACTGTCTATGAACATCCAGTTGGTGGAGTTTATATTCTGCCTTGTTGCCATGGTTAGGGAAGAAAACGGGTAGTTCTATTGATTGATTTAAATTTGACTCAGAGCAAACTTTTGGTAGGAAGGAGGGACTGGTTCAGAGAGAAACTCTGTCTTTGTGAAAATTAAATAAGGGGGACGAACGGAGGGAACATGCAACTCTGATACCCTCCTAGCTGAGGTAATGGCAGTCAAGAAGATTGTTTTCCAAGTCAAGAATTTCAGAGAACAAGTAAGCAGCTGGTTCAAAAAAAGGGAGAATCAGGGCAGCAAGAACTAAGTTTAGATCCAAAGGAGGAGGTGGTTCTCTTATTGGGGGTCTCAAGAGGATAGTACCTTACAGGAAAGCTTTGCATAACCTGTGGGACATAATGTTGGAACCCATTTCTCCAACATGATAATTGGAAATAGCAGCCGGCTGAACTCGGATGGTGGTTGCAGCTTCCCCTTGGTTAAAAGCCTTGGTTAGAAATTCCAGGATCTTCAAAATGAGTGCAATAAAAAGGTTCAATATGATTTTTGACTGCCCAACAAGAGAACCTCTTCCATTTGATAACATAAAGCTTTCTTGTTGTAGACTTGTGAGAAGAGATCAAAATGTGTCATACTGCTGAGGAAATGTCAGGAACCCTGGCTAAGACGGAAAGTGGAGAAACCAAGCTGTCAGCTTGAGGATCTGAATAGAAGGGTGGAGCATTCCTGACTGATGCACCAGGAGATCGGGAACTGGGTCCAGGATCCAAGGCTCATCCTGGAGATGGGGCCATAGGAAGGGGAACCATATTGGACGAGGCCAGTAAGGGGCGATGAGGATTAGCTTGCAACCCAGTGATTTTGCTTTCTGAAGACTTTTGGGTATTAGAGGAAACAGGGGAAAGACATAAAGAAGTCCAGGGGGGGCAATCGCGAACAAGTGCAACCCTGGGTGAGTTTCCTGGGTGGGGGACTAGGGCAAAAATAGCTGCTGCATTTGGTATTAATGGACATGGCAAAAAGGTCACAGCAAGGCTGGCCCCACTTGCGAAAAATTTGATTTGCAATTTCCTGCTTCAGGGAACACTCGTGTGGCATCAGAATTGCCCAGCTTAGCTTGTACGCTATCAGGCTGGATCTCCCCGGAATGTGCGTCACAATCAGAAAACACTGAGAAGATCCCCCACTGCCATACTCTTACAGCCTCTCGACACAAGGGGTAAAATCTGGTTCCGCATTGCTTGTTGATGTACCATACTATGGACATGTTGATTGTTTGAATTGCAATCATCCCTGTAGGTAGAGAGCCCTGGAGTGCTTTCAATGCCAGAAGCACCGCTCTCATCTCCAGGACATTGATGTGCAAGTGGTACTCGTGTTGCTGCCAAGTTCCTTGAACAGTCTGTCCCAAATAATGCCCCCCCCCAATCTGGGAAGCATCCATGGTCACTGTGGCTACCGGCTGGGGAAGGAGGAATGGCCTGCCTATCATTACGTGCATAGACTGAAGCCACCATTGTAGATCGTTTTTGCAGGTCTCCATGATGAGAATCTTGTGTGATATAGGTAGATCCTGCATGGACCACTGAGCAAATAGAAGTCAATGCTATATCTTCATATGGAAGCGTGCCAAGGGAACTAGTGTTATTGCTGCCGCCATCGACCCTAGCACTTTGAGAACACATCTTGCTTGAATCTTCTTTCTCCTGATCATAGGTTCATAGGTTGGTACTAGGCTATCGGCCCTAGGGCCTATGCAAGCCTAGCCATAACAATTCCCTGGATATTACTTCCCACAATATTTACTTCTCTGGACCCCTGTCTAGCAGGATGACTGGCATGATCCCCGGGGTGAATTTCCTATCTCCCATCCAATCATCAAGGTTCATTTTGAAGAGGGCCAAGGAGGCGCTCTGCTTGACATGTATGGGCAGTCTATTCTAGAGTATGGGGAGTCTCTGGGTCAGGAACCTATCCCCTCCACATGTTTTGTTCATTGTGATGACAAGGTTTAGATCCCTGGAGCGTGTGGCTCCGAGGGATTGGGATTTCTTTAAGTGGAGCATGTCTAACAGCTCAGGGTTTGACATGGCCTTTTGTATGTCAAGCAGAGATTGCCTCTGAGTAGACGATATGCCACAGAGTACAGCTGGAGTTTTTTTTTTAGACGGTCAGCATATGGCATCTGCTTTAGGCCTGTGATTCTTTTAGTGAGGTATTTCTGTGGCCTTTCCAGCTGTTGCAGATGTCTTGTGAGGTACATACCAAACTGGGCATTATACTCTATAATGGGTCTAATGCGGGATGAGTACATTGGGACAATGACCTCCTTTTTTCTGGATGAAAAGCCCTTCGTGCTGAGGTGTGCCACATAGAAGGACTTCCTGACTGCTGTGGCGATGTGGTTATCGAAAGTGAGACCACTGTCCACCTGTGTCCCTAAGTCTCTCATAACACTTTCGATGTTGAGTGTCCTGTCACCTATGTGGTAATTCATGGGTACATGTTTTTTTCCAAAGGGGATAACTATACATTTCTTGGCATTAAGCTTGAGCCCATGGCTCTGGCACCAGGCATCTGTTTCTGTAAGGCCCTTTTGTAGAATATCCACATCATTTGGGGATTCAATAATGGCTCCCATTTTACAGCCATCTGCGAACTTTGTTAGCCAGAGTCCCTTAGTGTTGGCCTATACTTCAGAGAAGTAGATGCCAAGCAAGAGTGGTCCCAGGACTGAACCCTGAGATACTCCACTTGTCACTTGTCTGGAGCTGGATTTGGAGTCAGCTACTTTTACATTCTGGGTTCTGTCAGTAAGCCAGGTGGCAACCCATCGAGTGACGTAAGGATTTATGCCCAGTTTAGTAAGTTTATCTATGATTCCAGAGTGGGGGATGGTGTTGAAGGCCTTGGCGAGGTTCAGATAGGCTGTGTGGACCGCCTTACCCTCGTCCACAACTCTAGAGACTGATTCGAAGAAGTCAATCAGAGTCAGGAAACAAGATCGGCCCTTCACAAACCCAAACTGGGTGGGGTCCAGTGTTTGAAGGTTGCCAATGTCTGTTTACAAGTTCCATGATGTGTTCCATGCCCTTGCAGATCAGGCTTGTTAGACTGATGGGACAGTAGTTCCCGGGATCCAATGCAGATCCTCGCTTGTGGAGTGGGACAACTGTAGCTGTGCGCCACTCAGTGGGCACGAAGCCTGAGGTGAGGCTATGATTAAACATGACACTTAGGTGAGGTGCCAGTTCATTTTGTAGTTCATGTAGTACACAGCCTGGGATGTCATCTGGTCCCACGGATGCTGTATTCTTAGCTTTGGAGAGTGCAGGTTCTACCTGTGTGGCTGTGATTATCGGAATTTGGCAAACTTTTGGTACTGAGATGGGTCCTTTAGGGGGTGAGAGGGGGTGAAGTTGGCACTAAATCGATCTGCCAGGATATTGGCAATATCCTTGAGATCAGTATATTTAATGCAATTCTGTTGTAGCTCAGAGCAGATCTGAGCATTGCCATTTAGATTCTTGACATAACTATAGAATGCCTTGTGGTTGTCTTTGGAATCTTTGGCAATTTTATTTTCGTAACTAGCTTTTGAGGATTTTATGAGGGATCTCAGCTTCTTACTGAGGCTTGTGAGGAAGTTTTTTGCATCCTGGGATTTTCCTCTTTTCTGCAACAGTTTCTTCCTTCTGTTGTATAGTTTGTTTATAGCAGGGGACCACCAGATTGGCTTCCTTTTTTTGGAGATCTTGGTTCTATTTGGGATGGCACGATTCATGCATGAGTGGATGTGCTCGTACAGTGCCTTAGTGTAGGATTCTGCAGTCGAACTTCCAGATCCCATCTGCGTGGGTGTTGTGGAGTTACTTCAGTAGCATGAAATTGGCTTTGGAGAAGTTTTTTAAGGAAGTTTCCTTACTGGGGGGTGGGGGTGGGATGTGGATGTCAAAGGTGATTTGCTTATGGTCAGACCTGACCAATGAGGGGTGACCACTGGTGTGGAGTATCTATCTCCTATGCTGGTAATGACCAGGTCTAGGATATTGGAGCCCCTGGTGGGACAATGTATTAGTTGATCCAGGGCATTGGAATTTATGAATTCCAAGAACCGTTGGGAAAAGGAGTTGGTACCCGAGTAGTTTTCCCAATTAATGGCAGGGTAGTTGAAATCACCCAGTATTAGGGTGTTTGGTTGTATCTTAATATTTTTCAGTATGTTTACAAAGGTGTAGTGAGAATCTTGGGGCATGGTGGGGGATCTGTAGCAAGCTACAATTTGGATTGCAGTCTTACCTAGTGTTAGTTGCACCTGGAGAATTTCAGATGCATTGTGTTGGGCAACTAGCCTGGAGGTGTGAATATCCTTGGTGAATATGGACACTCCTCCACCATCAAGACTGAAACCTGATATCGTATGGTTGACACTTTCTCCTGAGGCAATTTTGCTATCATGTCTTTTGTATTTAAATCTGCTCCTATAAATGTAATATGTCGACAGGGCAACAAGGCAGATTTTTGTAGTTTATAGTGATGCCTAGCTCTGAGCAGAGATGAATTGTGGTGTCCCTTGCCCTGATTAGTCGATGGTCAGTGGTGGTGGTAAGGAGCCAGTCGTCTAGATATGGAAACACCCAGAACCCTAGACGCCTCAGGTGAGCCATAACTACTGCCATGCATTTGGTTAACACTCTGGGGGCTGTGAGACCAAAGGGCAGAGCTCTGAACTGGCAATGACCGACTCCCAGCCGGAAGCATAGATATCTCCTGGATCACCTGTCCATCTTGATATGGTAGTACACATCCTGGAGATCAATGAGTACATCCATTTGTCCTTTCCCAGAAAGGGAAGAATGGACTGCAATGTCACTATCCAGAACTTTGTTTTCTTGACAGACTTATTCAGTCTGCTGTGATCCAAAATGGGCCTCCAGTCCCCTGGGTTTTTTAGGAACCAAAAAGAACCTTGAGTAAGTTCCGGATACGATTTGGTCTGTGGGGACTTCTTGGATGACTCGTTTTTCTTGCAACCTTTGAACTTCTAGGTTTGCTTGATCCCGTAGATTGGGTGGCACATCTGGGATTGACTTTCATTTTCTGGGAAGGGGTGACAAGGAGAAAGGAATGCTGTATCCCCTGGATATTATCGACTGTACCCATGTGTCTTTTGGGATACTTTGCCAGGCTTCTGGGTACAGTGACAATCTGCCCCCGACTGCCTCCAGAAGTGGACAGGCAGGCCTCCTTTCAGATGCGCTGGAAGGGCCTACCAGAGAACATATCTCTGTCACCATGATTCTCTGGATCCCCTCTGCCTCGAGGGTGGCGTCTTCCATTATTGTTTCCCCCCTTGCCCCTGGGGGAAAAGTCATCACGCACATCAGGCGAAGCCCCCTGGGATTTCCGGTACCACATTTTCCCACCTTTTTGACCTTTGGGATAAGGTCTAGTAGGCACGGAGAAACATACTCTCACGGCAGAGAGTTTTGCCTTTTTCTTGCACATGGTAAGAGTCTCTTTATCTTGGGCCCGAAAAATGACGAGCCATCAAATGGGGCATTGGTAAAGGAGGACTTGAAGGGCTCGGCAAACTCACAAAGATGCATCCAGGAATGTCTCCGGAAGGTAATTCCTGTGCCTGCTGCCCTGCTCGCTCCATGGGCTGCATAAGAGAAGCTGCTTGGAGGAGTTGACTACAGAAGATATGGTCGCAAGCTGGGAAGCAGCCTTGTCTGAAGCTCCCGCAGCTGTAGGATCCCAGAGAGCATCTCCTATCTCTTTGAGGAGATCACTTTTGAGACAAGTGAAATGGGACAAATAATTCAGTGACCTAAGGGCAATGGCCACTGAAGAAAACACACGCTTCCCGTATTTGTCCATCATACAGGACTCCTTGTTCAGTGGATGGACAGACGTTTCTGCTAATTCCTTCTTTGTGGCTGCCGCAACCATCGTAGCATCAACTGGAACACCCTTGGTCAAGAAAAGTTTGTCCTCTGGTGCTGTGATAAACTTATTGGGCCTCTTCAGAACCAGTTCCATAGATTCTGGAGAGCTCCACACCTTTCATCTGACCACCCTCAGCAGCTGGTCGAAAAGCGGAGACACCCAAAAGGTGGAGGGTTGGGAGCCAAATGTCTCCAGGTACACGGACTCGTCTTTATAAGAGGAAAGGGATTTCCAGCCACCCTTCTGCTTGAGGACTTCCAAGATATCTGAAAAAGACACATCCTTGAGGGAGACCATGGGGACCATTCTGGGTCCTCCAAGTCCATGTCTGATGTGAGAGACTCGGGGTAAGTCTAAATGCTTCCTCTTACAAGTCCTCTTCCGAGGGACCTCTTCATAGGGGTACTCTGGGGAGGTTTTGGAAAGGGGGGGTCGTAAGAGGGGGCATTCTGGAGCATTGGTTCCCTACACTTTGGATGGAGGGGTAGTGTGGAGGTAGACACTGGGCTTGAAGGGGAAGGAGTAGCTGAAGCAGAGGATGGAGTGATCTGGGAGGACAGGACACTCCATCACCTCGAAGGTACCACAATCCCAGCCCGAGAGAGAGTCTCTGGCTCCGAAGAGTCTGGAGATGTCCCCCACACCAAGGGCGATGGCTCAGAGGCTGATGTGGGCACCAAACTCACCTGCGCTGAAGCCCCAAGTGGGAGAGTAGGATCTGACAGGGTCCGATCTCACTCCCCCCCCCCCCCAGAGCAGACGAGGGAGTGTCAGCCTCCAGATCCCTCGACAGAAGGTGGTAATGATGAGATTAGAACAGATGTCGAAACAGAGACCAGTAGGTTTCAGATCCGACGGTTTCACCACAATGACTTCCATGCTCTCTGGATCCGTACTCAGGTGAGTCGAAGGAGGACTCGACAACAAAGTAGGTTGGTAGTCAGCTCCATGCCCATATGGGCTAGGCTCGATAAAATTTTCTCCAAGGCCAGTGTCCTAAGTAACCTCTTCACCACCCTTTCCACATCATCATTATCCGAAAGGCTCCTGGATGATCGAGAGCAATGGGTGGATAAGCGATGACTACCTGTCACAGACTGGAGCAGTGGAGACCGCGGTACGGAATGCACCGGTTCCAAGGAGGGAGACCGTTTTTTTTTTGGCTCCTAGTTGGTTCTGAAGACACTGGAGGAACCAAAGGAGATTCTGTCTCGTCAGACCCAACTGACTTCGGATCTGATGAACTTGTTCGTTTGTCTTGTCCCTTCGACGATGCCGAGATCAGAGCCAACGAAGATGCTTTCTTGGAGGGCTTATCAGATTTGCCAGCCTAATTCCCTTCCACTGATGCCTCAAAAAGGGCCATTTAGGTAACCCTATCAGAATTAACTTATTTTTCTGCTCCTGCAGTACCCAAGAGCTAAATCCATGACATATGGAATAAGAGTCTTGCAGGTGAACGGCTCCTAGGATGTATACGCAACTAGTACGACCATCGGTCAGTGACATCTGCGTGCAGGAATAAAGAAGTTATGTTCTTACCATAACGTTCCATCTGAGTAATAGACTTCATTCTTCTGCACATATGGGTATACAGATCCGATTTGGATCCGAGCCGGCAAAACTTTTCAAGCATCAGCTCCGAGTTCCAAGCCCCTCCCTTACCTACATTACATCACTTCCTCCTATCTATCCCCGGATCGAGTTTGCTGACACAAGTGGCAACATAATTACAATCCTAAACAGGAAAAACCTGAAAGTGAGGGGGAAGGAGGGAGGGAAGGTGCAGAAGAATGAAGTCTACTACTCAGATGGAACGTTATGGTAAGAACATAACTTCTTTATCTGAAGTAGTTGACTTCATTCATTCTGCATATATGGGACAGAGTCCCCAGTTACTATAATTCCTGGGAGGCCCTTATGGAAGGATATTCCTGAGCACTGCAGAGCCAAAGGATGTTCTCCCTCTAGAAATAAGATCCAATTTATAATGAGAAATAAATGTGTGCGAATTGGCCCAAGTCGCTGCCACACAGATACCATCTAACGGAACACGTGACCAGAAAGCTGCAGAAGTGGCCATTGCTCTAGTGGAATGAGCCTTCAATACACCAGGAGGAGATAAACCTTTGTCCTTATAAACCTGTGCAATACAGAAAGTGATCCACCTTGCTAAGGACACTTTCGAAACTGCTTTGCCCAAAAATGGTTTTGAAAAAGAGACAAATAATTGATCCGACTTCCGGAAGGGTTTAGTCCTATGGAGGTAAAAACGAAGCTGTCTATGGACATCTAATAAATGAAACTTATGTTCACCTCTATTTTGGAAATTTGGGAAGACTGGCAAATTTATAGACTGATTAATATTGGCTGTTGAGGACACCTTGGGAAGAAAGGAAGGGTTCGTACGCAGCGAAACCCTATCCTTGTGGAAAACCAAATAGGGGGCAAGGAGGATACGGCCTGCAACTCTGAAACTCTCTTGGCTGACATGATGGCGACCAAGAAGGCTGTCTTCCATGACAAAAACTTAATCGGAACGGAACCGGCTGGCTCGAAGGGGGGAGAGGTCAAAGCCTGAAGGACTAAAGTCAGATCCCAGGGGGGCACCGTTTCTTTAACTGGTGGTCGCAATAAAAAAGTGCCCTTCAGAAAAGCTTTACACAATTTGGCAGAAGCCAGAGCAACCTTATTTTCACCCACATGAAAACTGGAGATGGCAGCCAGCTGAACCTTGATGGTAGAAGCACTTGCGACTGATCAAAAAAGATTGGCCAGAAAATCCAGTATGACAGGAACAGGGGCTGTAAACAGGTTCAGATTGTGCTGAGGCCCAAATGCAAAAACGTCTCCACTTGCTATTGTAGAGTTTCCTAGTGGAGGCTTTAAGAGAAGCTACCAGAATATTCTTAACAGGGGACGAAAGTCCAGGAGTCCTGATGATCATGGGAACTGGAGCAGCCATGCCGTCAGCTTGAGACTGCCCAGGTTGGGCAGGGGCAAGCCCAATGGGTGAGAAATCAGATCCGGGCATGGATCTAGAGTCCATGGAGGAGCCAACAGGTGAGACCATAGGAAGGGAAACCACACTTGATGAGGCCAGAAGGGAGCTATGAGAATGACTTTGCACTGCAGCCGGCAAGCTCTCTGAAGGAACTTGGGAATAAGAGGTAACGGGGGATAAGCATACAGTAGCTCGGGAGGCCAAGCATGGACTAGAGCGTCCTTGGGGACATCCCCCGGAGGGGGGATCAGAGCGAAGAAATTGCTGCACTTCGCGTTGGAAGGAGATGCGAAGAGATCACAGCAAGGTTGACCCCAAACACGGAAGATGATCTCCGCCACTGATCGTTTCAGAGACCACTCGTAAGGCAGAAGGATTGCCCTGCTGAGACTGTCCGCTAGAATGTTTGAGCGTCCCAAGATGTGCTTTGCTATGAGAAACCGGCTGGTGGATACGGCCCACTCCCACACCCTCATGGCCTCGCGACAAAGGGGGTAGGATCGGGTCCTTCCCTGTTTGTTTATATACCAGACTACAGACATGTTTGTCTGATTGAATGGCTACCGTCCCCGGAGGTAGGACAGGGTGAAAGGCTCTCAACGCGAAAAGCACCGCCCTCATTCTCCAGGACATTGATGTGTAGCTTGGTCTCTGGAGGGGACCACATGCCCTGGACTGTCCTTCCCAGGAAGTGCCCCCCCCACCTGAGCTGGGAAGCATCCATGGTCACCGTGGCTTGAGCCGGAGGGGCTAGAAAGCTGCTCCCCGCGAAAATGTCCACTGATTGAAGCCACCACTGGAGTGACGTTCTGCATGTCCAATTTATCCGGATGTGGAAATTTATCGGAAGGTCTAGCCAGGACCATTGAACTGCTAGATTCCACTGAAGGACTCTCATGTGAAAACGTGCAAGAGAGAGGATAGAGATTGTGACCGTCATCGAACCCAGGGCCCTGAGAACATCGGCTGCTGTGACTACCGAGTGATCCAAGATAGCAGATACATGGAGTCTGAGAGTTTCTATCCTTTTCGGGGTGAGAAAAATCTTGGACTGAATCGAATCCAACCGTGCCCAGATGAAGTCTATGATCTGAACCGGAGCCAGGTGGGACTTGTTGATATTAATCGTGATGCCTAACTTGTGAGCCAGACCAAGGAAGTAGTGTAGGGCCTGACACAAGAGACGTTTGATGGATGCAGCGAAGAGCCAGTCGTCTAGGTAGGGGAATACCTGAATGCCCTGAAGTCTCAAGTGAGCCGCTACAACCGCCATAACCTTGGTGAACACCCTGGGAGCTGTGGTGAGACCGAAGGGTAGGGCTCTGAATTGAAAGTGACTGGCCCCTAGCCAGAAGCGTAGAAACCTCCTGGAGCTCCTGTGGACCTTGATGTGATAGTAAGTGTCCTTGAAGGTCTAACGAGCACATCCAGTCACATTCTCTCAGAAACGGTAGAATGGACTGTAGAGTGACCATCCGGAATTTTTGTTTCTCTACCGACAGTTTGAGGATAGACAGGTCCAGAATGGGCCTGAGGTCCCCCATCTTCTTTGACACTAAAAAGAACCTGGAGTAGATGCCTGATCCAGATTGATCTGGGGAGACCGGCTCGATGGCTCGTTTTTGCAGCAGCTTCGAAACCTCTAAGGCTGCAGCCTCCCTGTGAGCGGGTGTAACATCTGGAAGGCGTGCTGGGGTTATGGGACATGAAATGAAGGGGATAGAATATCCTCTGGATATTATGCTTAACACCCAGCGGTCTGCAGTAATTGACTCCCATGCCACTGGATGTAAGGAAAATCTTCCCCTGACTGCCTCCAGAGTAGAGCAGCCGGGCAACTCCTCAGGGTTGCTGTGCCGGTCTGTTGGAAAAAGGTTCCCTAGACCCGATGTTTCTGGGACCCCCTCTGCCTCTGGGACAGCGTCGGTCTTGTCCCCCTCTGCCTCTGAGGGACGAGTATTCCTGAGTGTTACGAAAGGACTGTGATTTCCGGAACCACATCTTTTGCCCCTTTTGGTTCCTGGAATAGGACCTCTGGGCGTTAGAGAAGCGGATTCCGACGGCTGACAAAGTCTTTCCATCCTTCTCATTCTGGGTTAGGGTGTCGCGTACAGTCTTCCCAAAGAGGAATGATCCATCAAAAGGGGCGTTGATGAAAGACACCTTAAAGGGGTCCACAAATTGACACAGCCTTATCCAGGAGTGACGCCTCAAGGCAACACCTGTACCAGCAGCTCTAGCGGCTCCCTCCGTAGCATGAGAGAGAAGACGCATAGAGGTATTTGTCACTGATTTCAGTGTAGTCATCTTCGCAGTGAAAGACTGCTTGTCCTGTTGCGACAGACACTCCGGGGATGACTCAGTTAGTTCTGATATAAGGTCTCACTGCAGTTGGATGAGATGTGCCAAGTAATTCAGTGCATGAATAAAAAATGTCGCTGATGAGTACATGTGCTTTCCGAAATGATCCATCGACCTAGACTCTTGTCTGGTGGATGAACCGAGGAACTCTCCTGTGCCAGTTCCTTCTTTGTGGCAGCTGCAACCACCAAAGCGTCTGCCGGAGCTCCTTTGGACCATACCTGCCTGTCTGACGGCGGAGAGAATTTTGTCTGGCCTTTTGGGTATAGGCTCTACGGTGTCAGGATCCTTCCATGTCCTAATGGTGATGAGGTCCACCAAAGGGTCCGCTGGAGGGGAGACCCAGGAAGTAGATGGGCCGGTGCTAAAGGCCTCCAGGAATACGGACTCATCCACAGAGGTCTTGGGGACTGACCAACCTCCTCTTTAGCGGAGGATCTCCATAATGTCTCCGAACGAGACGTCCTCTGAAGGTGATCTGGGGGAACCCTCTCCTTCCTCCAAGTCCGTATCAATGGTAATGGACTTAGGGGAGTCCAAGCGCCTCCTCTTACACTTGCGCTTACGAGGTTTCTCTCCAGTGGGACTCTCTGGAGAGGATTCGTAAGCCTCCGGGGTTTCCCTGAGGGACAACCTGGGGTTGCTTTGGCACGGGCTGTCCCCGAGACAGGGTAATGGGAGCAGAATCCAAAATCAGAGGGGTTTGGGTAGGATCCGAGTAGGTGAGCTGTGGTCTCAACCCCCTGGGAGAAAACACTTTCCACTGCCCCAAACGCCGATGGAGAGCACACCTCCGTAGAACGTAAGAAGGAGGCTCTCCCCAGCACCGAAGCACGGACCGGAGCCGACAGAGGGGGAGTCCGGGCACTGAGGATAGGATCCGAAAGAGCGAGATCTCGACTCTCGGGTCCGACTCCCCAACCATGGCTCCGAGAGTCTCCTGGATCTGAGATCGGATCCGAAGAACTCAAGGTGATGGCCAGTGTCGAGGAAACGAGAACCATCAGCACCAACCCCACAGCTCCAAAAGGTCTCGGACCCGACAGCCCCGAAGCGTCGGGTCAGATCGGGGAAGGAGCAATAGGGCGGAACACAGATGAAGGAGGAGGACCCTTCTCCAGTGGGAGAGGGCCCTGGCAAGACCCCCATCTGAATCTGGTTCTGGATGAACCTCCTCATCAGCCTGTCCATATCCAGGTCGGAGACACTCTAAGTCGACCTGGAGGAAGCGACCGACTCGGGTCTGGGCCGGATCTGGGAGTGCCTCGGCACTGATGGCTCTGTCGGCTCCGGCGAGAAACGAGGAGAGCGGAGCAGAGGAGAACGACACCTGGGTGCCTTTGAAGAGGGGCTGGAGAAAGACTCCCTGTCCGGTGATCTTTTTCTGGGCCTGTCCCTCTCCTTGTGGCGCCTCTCCTTGTCCCTTCTGTCCCTACTCCGATGAAGCAGGCCTGACGGGAGATTAAGTCCCTGCCTGCACAGTGTCACTGGCTGGGGAAGAAACCGAGGCAGACTCTAGGGCAGAAGCAGGTAGCAGACCCTTAGCCACAAGCTTAGCCCAGCGATCCTTCAAAGCCCTAGGGTTAAAGCCTGAACAAATGTCGCAAGATGCAGACAGATGGGCGACCCCTAAACATAGAACACACAGAGTGTGGCCATTGGCTGGTGAGAGCTTGTGACCACACTCTGTGCACTTCTTAAACAGAACTTTAGGCTATTCAGCCATAGTAGAAACAGTAGGCTATTCAGCCATAGTAGAAACAGTAAAAGCCCTAACGGCCTACTCACACACGCACTCTAACAGGGATTGGGCCTAGGCGGGAAACCAGAAACACAAACACAAAACACTTGAAACTAACTTTTTCTTCTTTTTTTTTTTTTTTTTAACTAACACGACGATCGAACGTGAAGGGAGGAAAAAAGGGAAAGGTATTCACACTCAACTAGCACAAAAAGACCAAAAAACCTTACCACCCTGCTTAGAGCTCAGAGACCAGGATGCTGACTCAGAGCGGCAAACGAGATCTGGGGATAGATAGGAGGAAGTGACGTAAAATAGGTAAGGGAGGGGCTTGGAGCTGATGCTTGAAAAGTTTTGCCGGCTCGGATCCGAATCGGATCCGTATACCCATATGTGCAGAATGAATGAAGTCAACTACTTCAGATCACATTTTTTGAATCCAGAAGGCTTGGATTCTTTTGACGACTCCTTGTATATGTCTCACAACAAAGGATAGCGACACAACAGCCAACAACACTAACTGTGAAAGATAAATGGCCCAAACAGACAGAGAAGGTAAGTTTTTTTTTTTTTTTTTTTTTTTTTTTAAAGAAGATGGGAGGAATGGAAGGATGACAGTCTCCAAGTTAAATGACAGCTCCTCCGACTGAGGAGATGCCTTTAACTTAAATGGCGAACTCCTTAGGAAAAAGGGAGTAAAAAATGAAGGGGGATTAATGACCAGGGGAATTACTAGGCCCGAGGGGGAAAATGACGGCCTCAACAACAAACAGCAAAAATAAAATAGGGTGATAGACAAGGAGGCACACAAGCACTTAGAAACTCCTAACTACAAGGAATAATTATAGATAAGAAATATCAAGATTTTACCCAAAATAAGTAGAAAAAAGCACAACTTAGCCTGAGCCAGTCGCAAAGCAATCCCAAAGCTTCAATCGGCAAACAAGATCTGGGTAACTTTCGCTAGGCATGTTGGGGTGGGGTCTAGTCTCAAGGCAGTGGAAGCTCTTGAGCTTTAGAATGTGGCTGAGTCGGAGCAGAGTACCGTCTCCGAACCCAACCAGCAAGAATGAAGGCGAGATAGGATAACATATCATCAAAGGTTATACTCAAATTATGTGCCCACACACAAATATTTTCAGAAATAGTCATATTATTGGGGGCATAATAACATGAAATACTGCAGAGTGTGGATTAAAGCTTCTGTTATGGCAGCTAAGGATATGTGGAATACACTACAATGAAAGTTATGTACTCACCATAACAACAGATCTGTGTTGTGTATTTCCTTCCCTCTGCAATGTATGCATCTTGGATCCAACCTCAGATCTGGATTTGGCAACTTCTAAGCTTTGAGTCAGGTTCTCAGGCTCCTCCCCTACCCATAACCCATGTGAAGAGAGTGGGCTACATCAGATCGAGTTTGCCCACCAATAACAGGAAATTTAAAAATATGAGTATGTTGGCAGCCAAAAAACTTAGATGACTTAAAAGCTGCCAGCCTAAGAGAAAGAAAAGACCTTCAGAAGTGAAGGCAAGGTCAGATAGAGCCATCTCAGAAAGAGAAAATGATAAAAAAAAAAAAGAGCATACATAAACAACATAGATTTATCATGGTGAGTACATAACTTGTATTTGACGTTCTCTTTTCCAGTCTTTCCTCAAAGTATTGGAGCAGAGTCCTCAGCTACTTAATTACTTGGGAAGCAGGTCTTATGGAAGGATATTCCAGAGCACAGCTAAACCACAGGAAACTCTAGAGCTGGACTACAAATCCAATTCGTAGTGAGAGATGAAAGTATGTACCTTGGACCAGACAGCTGCAGCACTTATGTCACTGATTGGAACACTAGAGAAGAAGGCTGTAGATGAAGCCACAGATCTGGTAGAATGAGGCTTTGGGAACAAAGTGGCAATCTTCTTTCTTGATAAACAAAAGAAATGTACTGTGGTAACCAGTACGAGATTGGTGACTTTGGACACTGCTTTACCCAATTTAACAACAGACGACACAAATATCTGATTGGATTTCCTGAAAGGTTTTGTCTGATGTAAATAAAAAATAACTGATGATGAACATCTAGCAAATGCAAAGTATATTCACCCTTATTTGAATAATTTGGGAAGATAAATGAAAGATTTATGAACTCATTAATAAAGGATTCAGAAGACAACTTAGGAGGAAAATGGGTTGGCTTTTACAGACACTTTGCCCTTCTGAAAAAAATATGTAGGGAGGTTTTGAAAACAAGCAGTGTAGCTCAGAAATTGTCAGGGCAGAATTGAAAGCCAACAGAAATAAAGTTTTCCAAGATAAAAACTTCAGATCAACCCTAGCAGCAGGTTTGAAATGGGGCCCTGTCAAAGCCTGTAGCACAACAGTAATATCCCATGGAGGGGACTGGGTCTTGAAGCAGAGAAGGCAGTGGAAAATACCTCAAAGGAAAGGCTTGAATAATCTGAGAGATGCAATGGGTGTATGATTTTTACTGATATGGAAATAGGATACTGCAGCTAACTGTACCTTGATTGTGGAATAGATGGTTGCATACTAAAAAATGTGTGCAAGAAGTCCAAAATTGCCGTAAGAGGGACTGAAAAAGGGTCAATATTTTTTTTTTTTGCCTAAGCAGAAAACCTTTTCTATCTGCTCTTATAAAATGTCCTAGTTGTTTTGGGAAGATGACAATGTTGCCCACTGAAGGAATGAATGTTTGGGTAAGATGACCCCCCAATGGGTGAGAGAGAAGATCTGAGTACAAGCTCAGCACCCAGGGAGGGTGGACTAGAAGAGGCCAGAGAAAAGGAATTCAGACTTGTCCAGGCTAATAAGGGACTATGAACGTATGATTGTGACCTTCATAGTGGATGCTTTCTGAAGAAATTTAGTTTCCCTTTAGCACTCTGCAATTGCACCTCTTCTTGTTTTGTCAGATTTCTCCTTTACTCCAATACCTTATAACCTTTGTCAAACCTCTAAATTCTGGCTACTTCTTAATCGGATCTTATTTTTATTTCTACCTTATTTTTAAACTCCACTTTTTATCCCACTCACATGCTAGACCTTCAAAAGCAAAGTCTATCTTCTCTAATAACTCAATTTCCACTACTCACTCCTTAAAACTGCGCTCTTTTTAAAAGGTAGGTGAGAAAGTCCCAGTGTTTCATTTTTACTTTATCCTGCATATTTATATTATCCTGTAGTAGTGGTGTTGTGGTAGCGTTGTCGCCTCACAGCAAGACGTTGTCCTGTTTGATTCTCAGCTAGAGCGTCTTCTGTGTGGAGGCATGCGTGAATGGGCGTGCCTTCGTTGAAGGTTGTACATCAGGGCTGGTAACTCAGCACGTAAAAATCCACTACCAAACATTAGCGGACCAGAGTTCTGCTGTGGCGACCCCTAACCGGGATAGGCCAAAAGACACAACAACATCCTGCATATTTATATTAGTTTTTATTGGTGTATGATCTAAAATACGTTATTGGATGCGTGTCAAAGCTTTCAATTAAATGCACGTTCCTGTGAAATATAATTTCTGTCTAATCTAGTCCAGCTACTGTACCTTGGGGAATAATATGTAAATTGTCTAAGAGTGCCTACTACTCAATTCATGTCTTCTACACCATACATTTGCATAAATTTCTTCATAACATCTACTGTAGTTTGTTATATTTTCCCTTCTAGGTCCCCCAGATGCATCACTATTGCAAACCAAGTTTCAGTCCCCACCTATAAGTAATATTCTCTGCTGAAAGGTGGTGATTTTTTCCCCAAAAGTTACTTAAAATCCATAACAGCAGTTTAAGGTGGAATATAAATACATGCCAGCAAAGTTTTCCTTCCTTTCCAGTAGCCCCTTAGTAACAGAAATCTACCATTTTTTCCTCTTCTATCACTACTCCAGTCCAGTTGTTTCTTGTCATCTCCATTTTAAACTATGTTACATTTTATTTAAAAAAAAATTAAACATCCCGAGAACGCCCCCCCTAACCAATTCACTTAAATAAAAAAAAAAAAAAAAAAAAAAAAAAACTATGCTCATCTTCATATAATTAAGTTTAACCTTCCTGATAGGAAAAACTGTCCCAAACTCACAGTTAAACCCACAGGCATCACCTAACCTCCAATTAAGGTTATCCATTCTAAGGTGCATGTTATAGACTGTGCTACCACTTACTTAATCGCTCTCTGTTCTTGTCTTTATCTCTATTTTCTTAATACTAAAAAGTGTAGAAAGACCAAGACAAAATCCAGACAAACTTGTAAATAAAGAAAAAGATGTTCACCAGGCTGATATGGATATTGATTCCATCAATGGCACAAAGCAATAAAAATGTTTAAAACTGGTAAGCACTTTCGCGGCACTTCTCTGATGTTTTTTTCATTGGGTTCCTGTTACCTGATCGAAATTTTGAAACTTCGAACATGACAATATCGAACTTGTCTGTTCGAAGTTTCAAAACTTCGAACACGGGGGAAAAAAAAATAAAAGAAGCAACAGTAAACTAACTGTTGCAAGCAGGGAGGCAAGCCCCCCTGCACCCCCCACACCCCTGCTCTTTAAATATACCAACTCCGAGATCGCACTACAGTGCAGCAAAGGGAAATATTCCCTTTCCCTGTATTGCACTGTAGTGCAATCTCGGAGTTGGCATATTTAAAGAGCAGGGGTGTGGGGGGGTGCAGCCCCCCTGCTTGCAACAGTTAGTTTACTGTTGCATCTTTTAATTTTTCTTCAGCAAGTTCAACTATATGGTTTTGACCATATAGGGTTCGAACTTGTTGAAGTTTGATAAAGTAATAGGAACCCTTTTTCATTTAGCACGGCAGATATGTGACCAGTCAGTTCAATTTGTTGATTATCTACAGAATATTACTGCCTTTCTTAGACTCTCCAAGCATCATTCTATGGACAGTATTGACTTTCTAGATGTCAGTGTAAGCAAGAAAGATATGCGTACTTTATCGACTAGCATGTATAGGAAACCATGCAGGAAAAACAACATCCTGCATAACACTAGCATGCATCTTAGACATATTCCCAGAAATGTGGTTAAAAATCAAGTCCTTAGAATTATGCAGCTGCACACAGATACGGACCCTTGAGAGAAAGCACTTGATACTTTGCATACTGAATTATTAGAAAGGGGTTATAGAATAGGGGATATAGAGCGAGCAATTGAACAAACAAGTGGTAATAGAGTTAAATCCTATTTCTCTAATAGATCAAAGTTGGAAATTGAAAATATGCAAGCTAGCGAGGTAAATTGTCCGAGTAGAATACTTCTGACCTACACTAGTGATATCAATAGAGTTTGTGATATAATCAAGAACTGGTCAATACTCTTGGCTGATGATAGTATCAGTAGAGTAGTTGGGGAGGTTTCACACTTATAACTGAAGCAAAGATTATGCTATAAATGTAGCAACTATGATAGGGTACATTCTGAGCGGAGAGGCACTCATGCTTGCAGATCATGTAAGGCTTGCAAATGCATCTTGTCAGTTACTTCAGCAGTGCACCCTAGGACCCAAGAGAATTTAGAGTTTTGATTTTATGCAAAATGCACAGACAGGAATCTTGTATAATTGGCACCGTGTGCAGCCTGTAATATGTTCTATATTGGGAAGACAAACTGTATGCTCAAGGAAAGAATATTGGAGCATATTAATGATGTATGCAAAGGGAAGCACACTAATGCCATTAGCTCAACACATTTTAGAAGTAGATGGCACCCACCATTTTAAATTCTTAGCTCTATAGAAAGTTAATAAAGACATTAGGGAAGGTGACATTGCTAATGAAACAGAATATCTAGAACCGAGATGGATTTTAGACTTTAGGGCAAGTGTCTACCCAGGCCTTAACAAAGCTGTCTCTAAAGCCAGCCCTAAAAAAGAGGGGCCTGCACCACTGAATGCACCTGTTTTTTTTACTTTATTGGTAGAAGCATTTTATTTAAGATATGTGTCATTGTTTGTTTTTATGGTCTGATGAAGCAGAAGTGCCGTGAAAGTGCTTACCAGTTTTAAACATTTTTATTGCTTTGTGCCATTAAAGGAATTAATATCCCTATCAGCCTGGTGGACATCTTTTTCTTTATTTATCTCTATTTGCTTCCCAGATGTGAAAAAATAACTTGTATGTTTTCAAAAAAAAATTTAGCCTTAAGAAAAACTGTAATGGCTGACTTTAAATAAAACTAAATTATACACTGTTCTCGTAAATACACTGAAGTATTTATGTACCAGGAACGCTGCTCTCTTATTCACTTCCAATAATTTCAGACTTTACTTTTTACTCAGCTGCTTGCCACTGTACTTCTTAATTTTATATTTCTCTCAGCAAAAAATGCACAGCATAGAGATTAATTGTCTGCATCTGTAGTTAGCTTGTCTCCATGGAAACATAAGAACAGAAATGTACAACTGCCCTCAGCTGCAGACTTCTCAACTCACATTGAACATTTGCTAAAGGAAAATGTTTCCCCTGCATTCAGTGTTCTCTTATTTTTACAGCAAATAAAAAAACTTGTTTTTCAATTAAGCCAAAGGCATTCATCCAGACATTAATTTATGCAAAAGTAAGAGAAAATATCTCAACTCTACATACTTTATAATCAGAGCACTCTTGCACCTCATCCCAACCCCAACATTCCAATATTATGGCATATTAACCTAAACATGCTTTTTAGATGGCATTGACTGCATACTGCACAGATCTGTTTTAACATACATGCAGATTATATCATAAAATGTTTTATACAAATACAGTTAACAATTCTTTAACTTTTTTCCCCTTTTTAGTGTCCTTCCAAACATTAATGATGACATGAAGTGGGGGATATGCTACTCAGTCCACATACAAGTTTAACAAAGTCAACAAAAGTTCAATCTTTCTTAGCCACTTTTTCTTATAAAGCCATATTTTACAAATGTGACTGATACTTTATAGTCTCACTTTTATTCACTAATTTCAGTGTTGCTGTCTACTTCCTGTTCATCTCATCACTCAACTCCAGACTCTGGTTCAAGCCCAAGGTACACCAGATTTTTCTAATCAACTTCTGTGCTTTTTTCTCTCAAGCATTTTCTTTTGGAACATAGGAAAAGGTTTTACTGGCAAAGTTTCTCTCTCTCTATGAACTGTATTGTCAAAAGAATGGGGGACAGAGACCCCTTCTGTTTGCTGGCTCACTTTTTGTTGAACAAACTTTTGTATTTCCTCCTTAGCCTGTTCTGCATCAAAAATCTTCGATAATAAAATCCCTTTGATCCTCTAGGCAAAAAAAATATATTCTGAAGACAGCTGGACATAGCAAGCTGAATTTTACACCTCTCAATATTCTGATTGCTTGGATAAATGTGTTTCTCTCCTGCCTAGTGCACAGTAAATAATCATTTTCCACAAACACTCTATGGTCTCCAATTTCGAATACTTTTGCCCTTTTGTCACAGTTTTGTCAGGATCAACTCTCTCTACTGGTAAGACTGAATGTTTACTAATATAGGTCTTGGCTACTTTTTTCATGGCCAGATTTGGAACATACACATAATATGGCCTTTCGATTAATAAACTCTGCTGTAGAATACCAGTCCAGTTGCTTATTTGTGCTTTCAGAAAGTTAAAGGGGCTGTTCCTTCCAGTTTATCAGGTACAGCAGAAAATTCCAGTTTGTCTCTGTGTGCTCTGTCCTCTAACGCTATCACTTCTTTTGAAACAGCTCTTCTTGATAAGAATCATACTCAGCCAACCTTTTCTTTATTTCTGACCACTGATTTTCACGGTTTTATAAGTTCATCTGAACAGCTGTTTAAAGCTTCTTCCATTTTTTCCAGTCTTTTGTTGTCTGTGTTGCTATACTTATTCAATGTTTCATTACTTTAACCGTCTCTGAGCACATCTGATTCATTTTTTTCCTTTAAAATTACTAGAAGCTATCTCTTGTACCAAAGCAGGAGCCTGAACTGCTTTTTTCTGAATAGCTGAAGGATTCTTCCCAGTGTTTTCTCTTCACCTTTTCAAGCTGATTTTCATTTAGGTTAACTTTCTTCTTTGCTGCCATCAAGGCATTGTGCTTACTAGCCAGTTAATTAATTTTAATAAAACTGGCAGAATTACTAGACTTATCTCTGTTTTTGTTTTTCACACTGGGAGAACTGCGATTATGCTGTTTATCAGTGTGCAACCTTATTGGAAGTCCACGGGGGAGAGGTCTAGTATTGATAAAAAACAACACTCTCGGGGTAATTCATCTCAGTGGGCAAACTAGTTGCACTACACTCACCTAGACATTTGAGAAAATGGCAGAGGAAGTTCTATATGGAAAATTACAACTCTAGGTGTCTGCGTCTGTAGACTGCCCTGTACAGACTCTAACCTGCCTCTATACAGGGTACTTTAAATCACTGATGCATACCACAGGCTACAGGAGATGAGGTAGAGAGGAAACCAATCATTACGGAGTACAAATGCAGTACAAGTGTGTATAAGGCTGAGATCCTACAGCAATTTACAATTCTCTCATTACTGTGAGTGATACTACAAAAGTCTAAGGTCCCCACACTAAGTGAAATGCAAATAGTAAAATGCAGTAGAAATGTAATACATGATACTGAGATCCTGTAGCAATTCACAATTCTCACTATTTAGAGTGATGCTACAAAACTAAGGTCCCCAGACCAAATAAAATGTAAACGGTCTTCTAGTGCTAGATGGAGGACTCGCACAGTTGAATCTCCCCAGTAGCTGGACTGGTGGATTATAGTTTTCATACTCAGATAAGTCCCCTTTAGGGTCTTCCTTTCCTCTTCACTACTACATACTTTTGATTTTTTTGTTTTGTTTAAAAATACATATTTGTAGGTTAAATTTTATTTTAATACAATTGTTCCCAACCTCAAGTTGAAACCAAAAAAGTCCTGCCTCACCCTCAGAAAGAATCATCATTCTGGGGTCTTATGATGGACATGGAAAAAAATTGCCTTTCTATAAGGAGGCAAAGTCATGACTTTTCAGATTTCTCCTGTTTGGAATATACTTCTCTCAAATCAAAGCAAATGTCGAGGTGGGTGTGGAACCAAAGGAAAGGGAAGGGCGAGAGACCCCCACTTTCAAAAGTTGCCCAATGTGTCCTAAAACTGCTGCCAGAGTACTGTTTACACAGAATTATTTGCAATGGTATTTCCGAAGTAACCTCAAGCTCAGGCAGCTGGTGCTTGGTTTAATACACAGGGACTCCACATTAGTTAGGCAAGAAGCTCAAGCTGAGGAGAGAATAAAGGAGGTCCTGTAGTTAGCTATGAAAGGGTTTTGTTTATTCCAACTTGGAAGAGGGACAGTTCCAGGTAGTTAACAGGTTCATAGGTGTGTACTAGGCTAACAGCCATGTATCCCAAATTTCTGACAAGTTCTGGTATCCTTGATAAGTGCAAGTAGGGACTTCGGAGATGCAACACTTACAAGCAGGGGATTGGGAGATGAACTACTTACAGCTGCCTGTGTCTTGAGCTGCTCAACAGTTTGGGCAAGTGGAAGGTGCCCTGAAGCTTTGGAAGCTGACTGGATGTTCTATATTGGCAGGATATAATGAAACACAATATGAGCACCTGGAAGAAGCTCACGACACACCTTCTTAGTAGTTCAACAGTTTATTAATCCACAAACTTTGCAATATTAAAAAAAAGTAGTACATTAACGCTCTCCCTGTTATCACAACAGCGTTTTCGTCTAGTCACAAGTCTTCCTCAGATGTAATGCATACCTTTCCTTCTTAGCTGTTTAAATACTTCAATAAACTCTCCTTTCATTACCAATTATACCATGATTAATTACCCTCAATAAAATTAATTTACATACTTTTACAAATAAAACAATATAATACATTAAATATATTAACACTAAAATACTATTCTAATAAATACTAAATATAGTCTATAATCTTAACTTCTAATTTTCATAAAAAACTTTTTAAAAACATTCATAATGATTTCACTCTACTTATATTAATAGTAAATCCAATAACCCCCTCTAGTGGACAAAATAAAACCTGCAATCAAATATTACATAAAGGTACTTGAATTAATACTAGAATATCACAAAATACATTAACAGGAATGATACTTATCAAAACTTGTAAAAATATACAATAATTTTTATAACTTTGCTGCTCTGAATTTTAGGACAGGTTTTAACGAAATTGTATCATTTAACCCTGGCAGAATATTCGCTTCCTATGTCAACTGCCATAAAAGTTCCCTATACTCTAACCGTGCTTCCCAAGGACCCCCTCTAATGTCCTCCTTCTATTCTTCTATGCTGCTATTCTTGTTTTAATCTTTTTTTTCTCAACTACACACCTAGTCTCATAACTGTACTTTTGTTCACCAAGGAAACACAGGCCAAAATAGGAGAGGTTAAAGAAACTAGTTATGTTATAAAAATAGAGCTAAATTCCTACCCATTTTAATTAAATGTTTTTGTCAAATTTAGCACAATGCTCACAAGTTACTGAAGCTTTAACCATCTTCTAAACAGGAAAGGTACTAAAATGCAAGTCTTTCAGAGGAATCTGGTGGTATAAAACCATATTCTTTGTAATAATCAGTAAAATGCACAAACCTACAAACCTACGAAAACATAGGACCACAAATCATTCACTTTAGTTGGCAAAAAAAAAAAAAAAGAAGAATGCGAGATTCATTCACTCTTTTTTAGTCAGGCTCCGCTGTAGTGACTGCTGCTCATTACTTTGATCACTTGCTCCTACTGAAGGATGCCCAGCAGCTGAAAAAAAATCAGTCTGGGCAAAATGCCTACCCAGCAAAAAGTTCTGCAGCACCGACAGTTATGACACGCATTCAAGCCTAATGCCAACAGTCACATTTTAACTCGAACTTTTCCAAAAGTTAATAATCCAGCACTTACAGATGATCCTGAAACATTCATGTGAGAAACTGTACAGTCCCTACCACAAATCACATCATGAAATTAAGAAAATATGTATTTATATATATATGTATTTATATATATATATATATATATATATATATATATATATATATATATATATGTGTGTGTGTGTGTGCGCACATACATACATACACACACACACACACCCACACACAAGAAAAAGGTACAGCCACTAAACAATAACCTTTTTTAATAAATCATTCGGTTCTGAATGTTTACTGTTCCATTCAATTTACAGCTGTTTTCTTTTTACTGCATTAATTTGTGGGTCCTGTAAAAAAACAAAACAAACAAACAAAAAAGGTTTGCCTTCACCTTTGTATACTTTTTAACAAAAAATATTTTGCATTCTGATGACAACATATGATATAATACTGAATCTACAGATGGGGTTTCCTATAGCATCTTGAATGTAGCACAATGTTGCATGCAAAAGGGGAAAAAAGCATAAATCCAAAGAAAAAGAAAGTAAGCACATTTTCTTACCTCAGGTCTACTTTCCTTCCATTCCTGGTACATTTCTCTCATGTCGATTAGCTTGTTTTCCAGCTTCTCAATGGTCCACACTTGAGTACTTCTACCTTTTCTCCGAACCTGGATGGCTGGTTCACTCACTATTGCTCCTCTCTAGGAAACAGGAGACAAATCACAGTCTACTGCTATTACAGTAAAAATGCAGAACTCTCCATAACCACCTCTCAGATTAATCAGACCACATTGCTTATGCTACTGCATACAAACAATTCTGAAACTATCATCAAAAAATAATTCAAAAAATAAATCGCAACAACATGGATCCTGCTGATCACGCTCTAAAATTATGGAAAATAATCACATTAAAGTGAGGTCCTGTAGGAACCAAACTGTTTTTACCAAAACTTGCAATGCCATATACATTGCAGTTCCATGCTTGCAGTCACCATGAAAATGCACTGGAAATCAAACAGCAGCTTTGAAAGCTGCAACTCACCTTCAGCTGCCATATAAATGGTACCTGAAACAAAAATTAATAATGCAACAAAACTCAACACACACAGACACACACACTCAAGCGTGCACCCCCCCCCACGTAGTTTGAGTTACTTGCTTTGTGGCGGCATGAGTTAGGAAGTGTGGTCAAGTTCTTTTTGAAGCTATAGCTATGATTTGCAGCACCTTGTACAATTTAATACATTTCTGTGGCATCTTCACTTCTGAAACAATTACCACAATATTACAAAACATTATTACAAGATATACAATTTTAGTGAATTGTTTATGTTCTTTCTAAATGGGTGTAAAGAAATTCATCCCCCTCAAGCTTCACCAAAACTGAATTTCTTGATATCCATTTCTCAACATGCAAGACACTGGTTATAATTGGGTCAACCCTTTGTAATATGCTTACCTACAACAGCAGCACAATTATCTTTAAAGACTACAACTAGTAAGGCAGATTTAATCCCAACTTGCATGTAATGAACACAGCACTAAAATAAAATCAGTAAAGCTAAAGATTGGCAATGGAAATATTAAAAACCTAAGGGACACCATTAGTGTATGAAACCATTTCCTCCATCATCATTTTATTACATGGAAGATGACATGAGAAAATGAATCATAAGCCCGGACACCTACAGCACTAGGAACTAGTACTTTCATTTTTTTACATAGTGAAAAAGGGTTAAAATGAAGTTTTAACTTGTTTGTTAACCAGGATGGTAAACTGGTTCAGAGAACCTTTTTCAGTCAAAACCCAAACTATATGAAAAGGTAATGAAGTGATTATATTTGTTTGGCTTTATAGGATCATAGGAAGTTAATGGGCTACTGGCCCTGAGGCTCTTACAAGCCTAGCCAATAATTCAGCCCATGTTCCAACAAGTCAGCACCCTATGCCACTGTCCAACAGGGACATAGGTTGAATCCCAGGGGTGTATTTTCTGTTCGCCATCCAGTTATCCAGGTTGCACTTAAAAAGGGTTAAGGCGGTACTCTGCTTGACGTGGACAGGGAGTCTATTCCAAAAAATGGGGAGTCTCTGGGATACACATCTGTCCCACCAACAAGTCCTACTGATCAGGTTGAGGTTGCAGGTGCGGGTTACTCGAGTAGAGCTTGACTTGTGGATATGCAGCAGTCCCATCAAGGCGGGGTCTGAGATTGCTTTGCATGACAGACAGAGGTCACTTCTGAGGAGTCTGCAGGAGCCTGAGTAGAGGGACAGGGCCTTTAGCTTATCTGTGTAGGGTAGATGTTTGAGGCCCTGGATTCTCCTGGTGAGGAACCTCTGTGGTCTCGCCAGCTGCTGCATGTGCTTGATGAGGTACATGCCAAAAGGGGGATTGTACTCAATAATGGGTCCTATAAGGGAAGAAAAAGTACAGTTGTGTACCTACCATAAATGTAGATGTTCGAGTGTATTCACTGTTGCAGTCATTACACTTGGGTTATCCTGCTGGCAGGCTACCCGCAGTCGGCCTGAATTCCAAAGTCTTGGTCCGGCGTCGGTTGCTGTCGCCTCTTCCCTGACGTCAGTACACCAGGGGTATAAAAGATGCAGCCGACGCCATTTTCTTCAGTTTTTCTTGCCCCAGATGTCAAGCGCCCCCAAAAGGGTAGGCTAAAAAAATTGCTAATAAAAGCATGCACTAAAATAACAATACCTTCATCTACAAGCAAATGTACCACATAGGCTGTACAGGACAGAGAAGTACAGATAAGTCCCAGCAAAGAAAGGGGGATGGTGGGTGGGTAACCCGGACTGCAACAGTGAATACACTCTAACATCTACATTTATGGTAGGTACACAACTGTACTATGTTCATCGTGTTTCACTGTTGCAGTCATTACACTTGGGTTGAATGCCAAAGCTGAGGTTGGGTGGCTGGGTCTAAATAGAATTAGGAGTAGCTATAAGGCCCTGCAAGACTGCAGTAGCAAAGTCTGTTCTGAATTTAGAGTAAAGAGGCAAGTGGTAGTGCTTAGTAAACGTGTGCACTGAAGTCCAAGTTGCAGCCTCCAAAATATCCTTGGTTGGTACTCCTCTGAGGAAGGCTGCTGAGGTGGCTGCTGCCCTGGTAGAATGTGGTCTAATGCCCTTAGGCACTGATTTACCATGTTGTGAATAGCGGAAACAAATGGTGTCCTATCCATTTTGAAATAGTCTGCTTTGAGATGGCCTTTCCTTGTGATCCTGCAGCATATGACACTAAAAGTTGCTCAGTCTTTCTGAAAGCTTTAGTTTTGTCCAAGTAGAAGCATAGCTGTCTGTGTATGTCCAAAGAATGCAGAAGTCTCTCCCCTTTATTCTGCGGGTTTGGGTAAAAAGTAGGCAAATGAATGGTTTGGTTAAGAGCCACATTGGACACTACCTTAGGCATAAATGTTGGGTTTGTCCTTAGAGAAACCCTGAATGCATGGAAGATAATAAAAGGTTCCACAGCCATTAATGCCTGTAACTCTGAGACTCTTCTTGCTGAAGTTATTGCTAGGAGCAGAGCTGTTTTCCATGATAAGAATTTTATGTCAACTGTATTGGCTGGCTCAAAAGTAGGCATTGCGAGTTTTTCCAAGACAAAATTGAGGTCCCATGAAAGTATTGGTGCTCTCCTTGGAGGTCTTATGTTTTTGGCCCCCCTGAGGAATTGCCTAAGCAATGGATATGAAAAAATAGGTGGGTCTGTATTGTAATGAGCTGAAATGGCAGAGGCATGGATCTTAATTGATGAGAAGGATAGGCCTTTGTCCAACATCTCAGTTAGATATTGTAAAATCTGAGGAATATTTGGAACAAGCGTGTCAATTCCTTGTGCCTGGTTCCAAGCACAGAATCTCTTCCATTTTTCTGCATAAGATTTTCTGGTGCTGGGCCTCCTGGCCTCCAAAATGACATCCATAACCGCTTTAGAGAGAGGTATATTCAGAATGGTTACAGTATCCTCCATGCAGCTAGATTTAGAGTTCAGAGATGGCTGTGCAGGATCTGATTGTTTTGTTGGGTCAGTAAATGAGGAATTTGAGGCAATGCCCAGGCTGGGCCTTGGGACAAGCTCCTTAGAATTGGGTACCAGTGTTGGCGTGGCCAATCCGGGGCAATCAGTATCATTTGTGGCTTCTCGTCTGACCTTTAAGAGTACCTTGGGGAGGAGAGGCAGTGGAGGAAAGGCATACACTGTAAGGTTGTTCCAGCTGAATGACAGGGCATCCACTTTCCATGCTTGTTTGTGATAAGTCCTTGTGCAGAATCTCTGAAGTTGGCAGTTGTGAGGGGAGGCAAAAAGATCTATGTCTGGGCATCCCCATTTCCTTGTTATCATGCTGAAGATTTGTGGATCTAGTTTCCACTCGTGAGGGTCCATGAGGTTTCTGCTTAGCTCGTTTGCCAGAGCATTTGTTTTTCCTGGCAGGAATTGTGCTTGCAGGTATACTTGGTAAGTCAATGCTGTGTTCCACAAAATCATGGCTCGTCTGCAGAGGGGGTAGGAATGTGTGCCCCCCTGCTTGTTTATGTACCACATGACTGTGGTGTTGTCCATCTTTATTAGCAGCTGTCCTGGATGAAGTAGGTCCTTGAAGGCTGTCAGGGCATTTTGTACAGCTAGCATCTCTTTTTGACTGATGTGTAGAAGCCTTTGGCTTGGAGGCCATGTGCCCTGAATACATTTGCCTGCCAAGTGGGCCCCCTCCCTAGGCATAATCTGATGCATCTGTTGTTAGTGTTTGCCTGGCTGTGGGTAAAGTGAATGGCTGTCCCTTGTTGTGGTGACAGGCCTGTGCCCACCATCGAAACTCCTGTTGTAGGCAAGGAATGAGGGAAATTAATGATTCCAGGCTGTGGCAATGTTGAGTCCAAACACTTTTTAGGTACCATTGTAGTTTCCTCATATGCAGTCTTGCAAATGGAATTAGCAGAATGCAGGAGGCCATGTAGCCCAGAGCCTGCAGAATTTTTCTTGCAGATAACTGGGTCTTTGTTGCCATGTTTTCGAAGTAAGAAGTCAGATGCCTTTGTTTGTCTGGTGTGAGATAAGCCATCTGGGCACTTGTATTTAAGCTTGCACCCAGGAATATTACCTCTTGAGAGGGTACTAATTTTGATTTATTTTCGTTTACTGTGTACCATAGGCAAATTAGTAATCTTTTTACAAACGCCAGATGCTTTAGTAGAATGTCTTTGGCCTCTGCTTGAATAAGGCAGTCGTCCAAGAAGGGATATATTTGAATTCCTTTTTGTCTGCAAAATGCAATTATTGGTGCCAGGCATTTTGTGAAGACCCTGGGCGCAGTAGATAAGCCAAAGGGCAGTGCAGAGAATTGGTAGTGCTTTGAGCCAGCTATGAATCTGAGGTATCTTCTGCAAGATTGTCTGATTGGGACATGCAGGTATGCCTCTGAGGTCAACAGTTACAAGCCAAGCCTTTTTGCCCAGCATGGGCAGAAGCTGGTGCAGAGTCAAGAACGTCCAGAAAAGTATTTAGAATAGACAGGTCCAGAATCTGTTTCCATGCTTTGTCCTTTCTTGGTACTAAGGAAAGTCTTGAGTAAAATCCTTGTCCCTGCTCTTGTTTTGGCACTGGCTGAATAGCCCTCATGTCCATGAGGGATGAAACTTGGTTTTGTGCCTCTGCCTATTGATTGTGTGGCAGGTCTGGCATACCTTTTGCTTTTGGAGGGTGTGAAAATAGAACCTGTAGCCCTGAGAGACTATATTTAAGACCCATTTGTCCTGGGTAATCATGTGCCAATTTTGTGAAAAAAGTGCTAGCTTTCCCCCTAAGGGTGCTTCCAAAAGATAAATGCTTGGCACTGGCATTGGCAGAGGGAAGTCATTGGGACTGTTTCCTATATGGCTGTGATTTGTCTTCTCCGCTTTTGGAGGTATAAGTACCCCACTGTTTGGGCCTGTATGAGCCCTGGGGCTGTTGTCTGCCTCTAGGTCGTCTGTATCTGCCTCTTTGTGGCCTGTCTGACACGGGAAAGGACCAATTCTTAGAAGGCCAGTTCCTGTTAAATCTGGGTGGCTGCACCTGTAAGAAATCCTTCACTGTCTGCATAGATCTAGCTTTATCCTCCATTTTCTTCAACACCTCTTATGCCTTAACACCAAAGTATCATGCTGTAATGCAGCATCCAATAATTTTGCTTTAACATGATCAGGCAGAGTCTGTTCTTTTAACCAAGCATGCCTTCTAATGACCGAGCCTGTTACAGTGGCCCTGCAAGAGGCCTCCAGTGAATCATAACCACATTACAAAGTATGTTTTCCCACTTGTTCAGCTGCATGCAATAAATCCTGCAATTCCTTGTTCTCAGCACATTCAGAATTTGTCAACATTTTCTGTTTTAACATAGACATTAAATATTGCTGATATTTAAGCATATGAAACTGACAATTTAAAGCCCTTACAGCCAAGGTAGCAGAAGTGTAAACTTTTTTCCCCCACCTGTCCAGTGCCCTAGAATCTCTATTTTAGGGGACAGGGTTTTTTGCAGTAGCAGCTTTGACCCCTTTGGGACCCTGTGAAATAGTTTCTGGGTCAGCAGCAGGGTTTTTATATAGAAATTTATGAGAATCTGGAACCCTGTAGTATCTGTCAGGCTTAACAGGTGCAGGAGGTAAATAGTCGGGAGACAGGCCGGACTCTGAAAAGACATCATCTACAATGTCTAGAACAGGAGGAATAGCAAGAGGTCTGTGCTGAGGAAGTAAAAGAAAGTCTCCGAGCCTTTTCTTAGAATCTGAATAATCTTGGCTCTCTCCCAGTGGAAATGCTCCCTCATGGTATGCAAGGTTTCCCCAAATGAGTAATCCTCAGGAGGAGAAGCTGAAGGAATAGATTCTTCAGCATCAGAATCCTCATAGGGAGGAATAGAGTATCCCTGTTCTGAAGAGGAGTCAAAGGAAATGGAAACCTGATCAGAGGAATCATATTCAGTGTCTTGCCTAGGCCTCTTATCAGGAGGGGGATGGGAGCCCCTGATCAAAGTAATTAAGTCTTCGGCCATTTTTGAGCATCTGTTTCTTAGGCATGGAAGTCTGTGGAGAATGCTGTACTTGTTTTCTTGTCTTTAAAACTGTTTTAGCCTTTGTCTTTCATGCTGAAGTTGGCTTGATATAAAGCTGTGTAGGTCTGAAAACACCCTCAGAAGCCGATGCCTGCTCAGCGGCTCCGGACCCATCTGAGGGATTAGTTTCCGAAGGCCCAATACCTTGAGTATCCAGAGGCCTAGCTGTCTCCACGTGGGAGTCGGAGGAGGCCTGTGGCTCTGAGGTAGTGGGTTGTCAGGGGCTGCGAAAGCACCTCACTGAGAACCGGCGACTGACCTAGAAGAGGCTTCATCGTCGGTTTTGGACCTCGGATGCCTGTCCTTTTCTTTTTCCTTGTGCTTTTTATGAACTCCGGTCATCGGCTGTTCCAACGGCATTATGTAGTTAAACCTTCGGCCAAAGTAATGAAAAGCAAAATCATACCGACGCTTAATAGTGCGTTGGTTAAATCTAGCACAAAACCGACAACTAGCAACGTCATGGTCAGGGCCTAGGCAAGGGATACAGTAAGAGTGAAAATCCTTATGAGGTATTTGCTTCCCACAAGAAATACAATTGTTAACTTTTTCTGACATCGGTCTGGAGCAAGAAAAAAGTTTCCCCAACGGGGTACTTAGCTTTACTGAAGGCTTCAGATCTGAAATTCAATTTCGAAAATCTCAGGAGTTGGCCGACCGGCACTTGCGAACTGCTTTTGCTTCGGGCACCGCGTGGCAAGAAAGACTGAAGAAAATGGCGTCGGCTGCATCTTTTATACCCCTGGCGCACTGATGTCAGGGAAGAGGCGACAGCAACCGACGCTGGACCAATACTTTGGAATTCTAGGCCGACTGCGGGTAGCCTGCCAGCAAGATAACCCAACCCAAGTGTAATGACTGCAACAGTGAAACACGATGAACATCAGGGATGTTATGACCACCTTGTCCCTGAATGAGATACCCCTACTGAGATGGGCCATGTAGAAAGCTGTTCGTACAATGGAGGCAATATGGTGGTCAAAAGTCAGTTTGCTATCAACCCAAGTGCCCAAGTCCCTCACGACTGATTGAGTGCTTAGGACCTTATTATCAATGTGATAATTTGTGGGGATGTCCCATCTCCCACAAAGGGGATGATGATGCATTGTTTGGCATTCAGTTTAAGGCCATGTTTCTTAGTCATTTGTTTGGGTGAGACCCTCTTGGAGGATGTCCACATCATTAGGGGAATTGATGAGAGCACCCAGCTTGCAGTCATCTGCAAACTTGGTCAGCCATAGCCCACTGGTTTTGGTCTGTACCTCAGAAAAGCATATCCTAAACAGCAGAGGCCCCAACACCAATCCATGGGGTACACTGCTTGCTACGGGTCTACTGCTTGAAGTGGCTTCCTCTATTTTGACTAGGTAGGTTCCATCAGTGAGTCACTTTGCTACCCATCTGGTAACATATGGATCGATGTCTAGTTGAGAGCATTTATCTATTATACCTGAGTGGGAAATAGTATCAAAGGCTTTGGCCAGGTCAAGGTAGGCAGTGTGCACCGTCTTCACCTTGTCCATGGCTTTGGTGATTGCCTCAAAGTCGCCGACCAAATTTAACAGGCATGACCTCCCCTTGACGAAACCAAACTGTGTGGGATTGAGTGTCTGGAGGTTGCAGATGTCCTTGTTAATGAGGTCCATGATAACAGACTCCACGGCCTTGCAAATAAGGCTAGTTAGGCTGATGGGTCTATAATTTCCTGGATCGGTGGATGCTCTACCTTTGTGCAAAGGGATGACAGTGGCTGTCCTTCACTTGGCTGGGACGAAGCTGGTATTCAGACTTTGGCTGAATAGTGTGCCTAATGGTGTTGCAAGTTCCTGCCTGAGTTCATGTAGGATGCAGCCTGGGATGTTATTGGTTTCCATGGAGGCTGTATTTTCTGCCTTTGAGAAGGCACTGATGACTTGCTCCCTACAGTTAAGGTCAGAGGGGGGCAGGTACTGGGGATGACCTGTTTTACTGATGGGGGGGGGGACAGAGGGGTGTAGTTTTTCACTGAACCTGTCTGCCAGCAGGTTGGCTATATCTACAGCATTTGTGTATGTGGTGTCCTTGACCATCACTTCTGAGCAGATCTGGGTGCTTCCCTTAAGATTGTGAACTTATGTGAACAAGGCCTTATGATTGTCTTTAGTAGATGTGGCCAGTTTGGACTCAACGTTTACTTTGGAGGATTTCACTAGTGCTCTTATTTGTTCAGGCTAAGGAGAGATTGCTTCCAATTAGGCAACTACTTCTTCTTGGTCCTGGACAGCAATTTTTTCCTTTTATTATAGAGTTTATTTATTGCAAATGTCCACCAGACAGGTTTATTCTTCCTCGAGGAGGAGGATTTTGTCCTGCTGGGTATTCCTCATTTCATGCAGCTATATAAATGCTCGTATAACACTATGGTGTAGGCTCGAACATGTGTGCCAGTTCCTGTGGAATAGGGAGGTGGCTGTGAAGCTGTTTATACCTTCCCTCAGGAGGTTGTAATCATATTTGGAGAAGTTTGTTTGACCTTAGCTGAGGGGGGGGGGGGGTCAGGGGAGATACTGACTTTGAAAGTGACCGCTTTATTGTTGGGATCTTACCAGGGATACTGCAGTGGTTACTCATGTTGGTTAACACCAAGTCCAAGATATTTTCACCTCTTGTGGGGGTGTTGTCCAACTGGTCCAAGGCATGTGTACTGACAAAATCAAGGAATCTCTGGACATTTGTGCTTTGGCATGAGTATTTCTTCCAATCTTTGGGTGGACAGTTAAAGTCGCCCAGGATCAGGGTAAAGGGTTGAATCTTAATTGACTCAAGATGCCCACTCCACCTATATGGACCTCTTAGAATCAAAGTTGGAGGCCTACAGCTTAGCTATGATTTGAATATGGGTCTTGTCAATTGTTAACTGCACCCAGAGTGTTTCCTGTGTGTCATACGGTTTGACCAGCCTGGAGATGTGTACGTCTTTTATATATATTGCAACTTCACCTCGTTTTGCTTTGCTGCTCACGGTTTGGGGTCTGAATGTATGATAGGATGAGTAACCCAACTAGTACAGCTGGGGTGCTCTCCGCAGCTTTGAACCAGGTTTCTGCGACTGCATAAATGTCAGCATCTTCCAAGGTTAAGAATGCTTGCAATGAGTGCAGTTTCATGTTTAGACTCCTAGCGTTTAGCAGGATGACCTTTCATTTACATTTTGATTACATTTTCATGTTGGTAGTTTTGACCTCCAGCCATTGTCTAAAAAAGGCACTATGGGGGAGGCAAACAGGCTTTGCCAGGAGCCTGAAGCCCAAGGGAGACAGCTGCAGGCCGTCTCTGGCAAAGCATCGTGTTTTGTCAGTCATGTCATCCCAGACTGTCAGGTACTGGATCCCCCTGGAATGATACCAGAAACTAAGCCAATTGTTAAAGTCAATCATTTTCTGTTTGTATTGAGGCATCATCCTGGGCAACAGTAGAATGCTGCTTAAGACTAGGAACATACACTGACTGGGACACACATTCAGTGAGCTCAATCGCGTCTCTCTTCATATAGTCCAGGGAGGTATGCTGCAAGTCATTCACACCAACATGGACTATGACAGAGTCATAACAGTGCTCGTTGAGAGACTTGAGTGCATAGGTGACATGGCGGATTCTGGCACCCAGCAAACAACTAACCAGGACTTTCTTCTTATCCAGCCTGGTGAGGGGCACATCTGTGTGTCTCACAATGGAGTCTTCTATGACTAATATGTTGGGTTTATGTTTAGGCCTTAGTGGCTGTGAGACACAGGTGTATGGACTATGTGTGGTGGGCAGTGGAGTTTGCGTGTGTTTTTACCTGGGAGGTCACTTTTGCTTGGATATGTTTTTGTTGAGGACCTCCGTTTTTGTCCAGTATGTTGTGTAGGTGATGGTGGTGTTTGAGGTGTGGTGTTTGTGTTAACGGCCTTCTCACTGCCAGATATACTGGCTTGTTGGGGAGGGAGCAATGACTCTAGGTGCTTGATGTAACTGCATCTCTCACAAACTGTGTTCCTAGGTGGTAGTAGTAGTGGGTTGTCCATGTACACAAGACAGTTGCTACACTGTCTCAAGATGTCCATATAAACCAGACTGCTAGGAGAAAACATAGGAAATTGTCCATCCATATTTGTCAGAAAATGGGGGAGAGACGCCAGAGACAGCTGAGAGGGTAAAGGGTGGGAGGGTTAAGAGTAGTACAAAGGGTGGGAGGTCTAAGAGTAGTACTATTAGGTGATCACACTAGTGCTACTAAGGGAAAATTTGTAGCTGGAATACCTCAAAAAATGGTTAAAAAACATGCAGCTGAAGCTCTGAATGCAGCAAACCTGTATCTAGACTACGCTACTCAACGTAAGTTTAAGAACACAGTAAAAAAAAACTCACAAAGACGCACAGATTAACCACTTACAGACAAAAGAACATAACTCACAGTATGAAAAAATACAGTTAAACAGTAACAAAATGCAGTTAAACAGTAATGAATTGCAGTAGATAGCAATGAAATAAAGTTAATCAGTAAATTGCTTTAAAACAATAGCTCAAAAATCACAACAGTAAAAAGACATCTCAAAGCAGCAATTCAGTAGAATACTGTCATCAATTTAATAAGGCTACCAACAAGCAGTAATAAATGTGGCAAACTAAATGCAGTTGAACTCCTAAACACGAGCAACAAACTGAAGTAGGAAGAGGCACATTTTTTTGTAGTTTTTTTTTTTTTTTTTTATGTAGAGGTTTCTTACTTGCATGTTCACAGACATTTAGGCCTACAGTACCACAGTGAGGAAGCTGTGCATTTACAGGATCTTATAACCATAAGTATGTACAAAGGCAAACCCGAATACAGTGAAAGAACAGACGCATTTACTTCTTGGCATGAAATTATACTGAACGTAACCTATACATTGGAATTACTTCAGTATGTAAGCATGGCATTACTGAACCAGAGAAGCCTAACAGTATAGCTGTGCAAGTAAAGCTTAACATAAAAGAAGATGTTTAAATTATCACTGCCGAAGTATCCTTAAACTATATGGGTTATAGCCTGCCAAGGATGTAACAGCGAGCCAGCTCCAAAGCTTCAGGGTACTTTCTATGCACCTAAACTTATCAGAAAGCTCAAGCCGAGTTGACTAAAAGCTTTTCTGCCAGCAGAAAGAGAGAGGCTGACCCTAGGAAAGACAATGCTAGGAAAAAAAATAAATGTCAATGCCCTAGAATAAAAAAGCATGCGAAAAACAAGGGGGATGGGGGGAGGAAGTGATAATTCGAACATAGACTGTTACTGTAAGTTTTATTTACAGAACTGTACTACATTCATTATATTGATCACTGTTGCAGTAGCCTTAACTACATGGGTAGATTACCTTAGCTAACTACATTTGGGAGGTGGAAGAAGAATAGTGCAAGAGCTCCTGGAGATTGGCCATAGCAAAGCTTGATGTAGATTTATAACATAAATAAAGCATATAGTGGTTTGCAAATGTATAGAGGACCAAGTAGCAGCTACTAGAATGCTTCTAGAATCCATCCCTTTCCAAAAAGCCATAAATGAAGCTAATGCCCAGGCCGAGAGGCCCATTATCCTGCCTGGAACAGTTTTGTTGTGGTAGTATAACAAAAGGTAATATACTTAGATAACCATTTGAAAATGGTCTGTTTTGACACAGGCTGTCCCTCCTTTTTACCTTTACAAGAAATAAAAAATTGATCCAAACATCTGAAAGATTTAGTTCTGTTAAGACAGTACTGGAGTGGATATCCACTGTATGTATCCTTTCTCCCTCATTTTTAGGTGCATGAAAGAAAAGATGGAGATGGATAGTTGGCTTAAAGTAAACTCGGACACCACTTTAGGCATAAAAGGACTAAGTCTTAAAGAAACCACGTCCCTTTGGAAAATGAGATACAGCTGACTCATCACAAGAGCTTGCAACTCAAGATACCCTTCTTGCAGAGGTCAGAACAATTAGTTAAGAACTTCAAGTCAGCCAGATTAGCTGGTTGAAATGAAGTAAGTGTTAGCTTCTCTAACACAAAATTAAGATCCAAGGGAGAAGCCACCTTTTTTCCTGGACACCTCTTGTGCAAAACTTTTTTCAAGAATATTTTGACATTAGAGTGCATTGAAAGAGGAGGATCCCACGTGAAGACATGCTGAAATGGCAGATAAATGAACCTTGACAGAGAAATAAGAAAGGTCATATGACAGTAACGCACATATGTATTACAGAACCGAAGAACAACTAGCCTAGACTGGGTGCTGGTTATGCTGTTTGCTCCAACTAGAAAACCTTTTCCATTTGCTAAAATATGATTTTCTGATAAGCAGGCTTTCTTGCCTCCATTAGTACCCACTGCACAGCCTCAGTAAATAGGTGTCTAAAAGGAATTGAGACCCTATTATCCACGCAGTCAACTGAAATTGACTGATATCAGTGTATTTCAAACACCCCTATTCTTGTGTGAGAAGATCTAGTCTGTGAGGAAGCTTGCAGTTAACTGCCATGGCCATTTCCAAAATAAAGGAGAACTACAGCTGCCTGGTCCAGAAGGGATTCACCACAATGATCTTGGGAGATTCTTTCTGAATCTTCAGAAGTACCCTGGATATTAGTGGAAAGGGTGGGAAAGCATGCAGAAAAATTCCTATCAAAGGAAAAGAAAAGGCATCCATCTTCCAGACCTTTTTGCAAGGGAGTCCTGGATCAGAATATTGCCAGATGACTGTTCAGAGAGCAGGCAGACAGCTCTACTTGAGGAATTCACCATAAATGAATCAAACCTTGGAAGACCACCAATCTAGTTTCTATTCCAGAAGGTCTACCCTGGTTCAAGCTCAACTTGTCTGCCATGCAATTTTGCTATGACGGAATTTCAGATCCCTGCAGAATGAGATGATGTGCAGCTATATCCCAAGCTAACATATCTAGCCTGCAAAGCGGGTACGACCTGATTCCCCCCTTGCTTTCTGATGTACCACAATTGCGCTATTGTTTGTAACCACTTGAAGATGTCCTGGGGATCAAATATGATTCATAAAGTTAAGTGTCTTGATCAGGGCAAGTATCTCCTTGATATTTATGTGCTTGTGTCTGTCCTTGATGTCCCACACTGCCGCACTTCAAACTCTCCTAAAACTGCTCTTCAAGCAAAGTCTGAAGCATCAGTAGTGAATGACAGTTTTGGAGAAGGGGAGACCTGGCCTTAAGGATATCTGCTGTCTCCACCAAAAGATTTGTATTCCAACAAACCCCAGCACTGGGATTTGAAAATATAAAAGGTCTTGATATGGGCAGCAAAAGGATTTCAGATACTACTGTATCTTTCTCATGTGGAGTCTTCCCAAGGGTATCATGAGAATAACTGATGCCATGAGACCCAAAATCCTGAGGTATTCTCTCGCAGTAACTAAAGTCTGGGTGGAAAACTTAGAAATGGATCTAGATAAAGATCTATTTTTTTCTCCTGTGGAAGAAAATTTCTTTGAACTGATGTGTCTAATTGACATTTCAGGAAGACGATCCTGTGTGAAGGGGTCAAGAAAGCCTTTTGAATGCTCTTTTGGAATCCCAGGTTGTGTAAGAGATCTCTCACTCAAGAGAGAGATTCTGGACACTTTGAAAAAGACCCTGTAAAGATAAGCAATTCATCTAAATGTGGACAAATGTGGATAACCTGCAGCCTGTAATTAAATATAAATGGATCTACACACTTTTTGAACACTCTTGGTACAGTGGATAGTCCAAAGGGTAAGGCAGAGAACTGATGTGATCCAGGCACACAAAACCATAAGAAACAACTGAAGTCTGGATGTATATGGATGTGATGATGAGCATCTTTTAAGTCTAATGCTGTCAGGAAACTTGACAGACAAAGAAGAGGTAAAAGGTTGTGAAGTGACATCATTTTGAATCTGGGCACTAACAGGTTTTGGAAAGAAAGATCCTAAACTGGTCTCCCAGAATTTTCTTTCTTTGGCACAAGGAAAATCCTTGAATTACAAACCCTTCCCCACCTGGGGAGGATAATCTGATTTTATCACTCCTTGGGACAGCATGTGATGTCGAGCCAGTGGAAACAAGGCAGTCTGATCTGGAGGATGAGGAATGACCCCCTGCAAAGGACAAATTTCCTCCCACTACCTCTTTAACCTTGATGAATGATTTTCAGAAGTAATTTCTCTGAAACTGTTGCCAAAAAACCCCTGAAGATTCAGATTTTCTGGAAGAAAAAAATGGGCCAGAGCGGGAGGCAGTCTCATTGTCCCTTGAACTGTCTTTAGACTTGTTAAAACTGTCCTTGGTTTTGGAAGGTTCAAGACTTCTTTTTGGAACCCCCTTGCTATTTCTTCTTACATGTCTCTTTACCTGTATTTTATTGAGACTGTTTATTCAGTTTTTACTAAGACTGGATGAAGAGATGGGAAACTCCTTGAAAAATCTTACAGATTCCCTGGATCAGCTTGTCCCTCTCATCTCACTTTCTGATTACCACTGCAGCAGAAGGGCCAAACACGGTCTCTATCCAAGAGAGAATTTAAAATCTCATTTTTCACAGCATCTGTGAGGTGCTGAGAATGCAGTCATACAAACCTCCTCAAAACAATACCAATGGCCATAGCCCTGGAAGAAGTATCAATGGAGTCATACAAACGCTATAAACAAGAAGTAATGACCTGTGCAACAGAAGAAACTACCTTATTTAAAGTTTTTCCTAACAAGAAGCTGTAGATAAAACACCCATCAGACATTCACGAGTTGTCATACAAATTTAACATATGACCCTGACAATTCAAAATTCTGAAAATCAAAGTTACAGAAGTATACACTTTTCCCATATATATCAATAATTTTCCCATCCTTATCAAAAAAAAGAGTAGGATTGGAATTAACTAAGTGCTTAGCAGTAGTGGAATCATTTAAAGCTATAGCTGCTGGGTCAGGTTTGGAAATTGTGTATAAAAAAATTTTAAAGACTGAGTAACTCTATGCATCTCATCTGCCTTTTTAGGGGCAGTAGACTGACTATCAGGAAAATTCTAGGTGGTAACACACACATCCTGTAAAGCAGACAGAACAAGAGGAACATGTGTAGAATCTTTAAAATCCTTCTGTAGCAACTCATAGTATTTTCTAACGGACTGAGAAAAAAGAAGTTACATACTCATAACGTTCCATCCGTGTTGTCCATTTTCATTCTTCCTCAACCTGCAGGTCTCTGATCCAACCCTCGGAAAAGCTTAGGCTCTGACGCTCAAGCTCCTCCACTACCCACAATGCCTCATTCCCCCAGATTACCTCAGGTCAAATTTGCTGCTAACATATTGCAGACTATATACAAAAGTATACATACAATTAGATAACTACTAGAGAGAGAGAGAACAAGGTTCAGGAGCTCAAACAGGAAGTTTGGTCCCTATCAGCATGTCTGTCAGGTCTTTCCCAGCCATGAGCAGGGGGAGTGAGGGTGGGAAGGCTGAGGAAGGACAAATATAGACAACACAGATGGAATGTTACGGTGAGTACATAACTTCTTTATCTGATGATGTCACTTTCATTCATTCTTCAACCTATGGGAGACGGTCTCCAGCTACAGTAACCTTGGGTGGCCCCTTAAGGAAGGATATTCCAGAGCACTGCAAAACCACAGGCAGCTCTGTTTCTGGAGGTAATATTTAGCTTACTGTGAGAATTAAAGGTATGAGAGGTTGATCACGAAGCTTCTGCAAAAATCATCAATCTCGGCTATAGACCAAAAAGCTTGGGATGTTGGCAAGGATCAGGTAAAACAGGCTTTGACTTGTGTGGACAAAGATATACCCTTAGATGCATACACACACGAAATGCAGTCTCTTAACCATTTAGCTAATGTGGTCTTAGAAACTGGTTCTCCTTTTCTGATACTGGTAAAAGATATGAAACCTTGATCAGACTTCCTGAATGATTTTGTCCTGTCCAGATAAAAATGCAGTTATGTCTATGAACATCTAATAGATGAAGGATATACTCTCCCATATTTTGAAAATTGGGAAAGAAAATTGGTAGGTTGATGAACTGGTTAATATTGCTCCCTATAGCAACTCTGGGTAAAAAAAAAGGGGTGGTACGTAAAGTGACTTTGTCTTTATGGAAAATCAAACAAGGAGGTCTGGAAGAAAGGGCTTGTAACTCAAAAACCCTTCTAGCAGAAGTGATGGCCACTAAGAAAAACAGTTTTCCAAGAAAGGAATTTCAAATCAACTTTGACTGAAGGTTCAAGAGGAGGATGGACTAGTGCCTGAAGAATCATAGTCAGATCCCAAGGGGGGGTGGGATCCTTGATGGGAGAGTGAAGCAAGAATGTACCTATAAGAAAGGCTTTGCACAATTTTGAAGAAGCCAGCGATGAAAAGTTTTCTCCAATGTGAATATTTGAAATGGCCAAGAAAAACCAAAACTGGAAGCAAAACCAAACCACGAATGCAAACCACTTGGCACCACAGGACCCGGAAGCAGCTACACAAAGGCTTTCAAAATAAGCAGTAGAAGAAATCAATCAGCTGCTAGGTCTCCAATAAGATCCTTTAATATGACAAGGCAAAGTTAAAATCACAGTCTCTTCCAAGCGCTTTCACTCGACCACTTGCGAGCTTTTTCAAGGCAAAAAACATGAACTGGAAGTTCATTCACATTAAATACTTCCACAGTCATCACATGACTTCCTTTGGATCTTTCCCAAAAGGAAAATCACCATATAAGGCAAATTCTAAAATACATTCTTATTGTCATTAAAAAATGATTCATTTTGTAAAAATGTCTTGGCAACTGAATAATCATGTTAAACATAACATTAAATCAAAACGTTACAATGTACCAAGAAAATTCAGCAGAGTGTTTTTGTAATCACAAATAAATGCAGTAACCCCTTTTGAACATCGGGGGTAAAATCAAGATTCCAAATTAAAATCTAGGGCTACTTGGTAGCATTATAAAAACATTTCTTTTCTAAGTTTCAAATGGGTAACTTAACCTTCAATGTGTCTTATTCTAAAATCTTATGAATGCAAAAGTGAATAAAAAAAAAAAATATAAATAAAAAAATATAAAAATATAGTGTAGTAGTATAACAGATGTCATGTTATGCTGAATTGTATTATAAACGGGCTTGCCTCAATTTCAGAACACTAATAATGCTAAGAGTGTCGTTCAGACCTGGGTGTCTAGTAGCGTCTAAGTGGAGCTGCCAAAAGAGCTCACGGTATTCTAAATTGGACTCCCAACTACCCCCTCTTATATCTGGTTGTACCTGTTCCAACACCATAAACTTCATTTCCATGTCCTTACATGTCAAAGAGTGTTTGTAGAAGGCATTACTTTCCTTCCTTGCACTGATGTCATTGAAGTGTTCATAAACTCTTCTCCTAAACACCATTTCAGTTTTCCCAATGTAGAAACCATGGCAGGTAACACAGCATCCAAGGTAGACTACCCCCTTAGATCCACAGTTAAAATGTTTGTTGGAGTGGAACCTGAATCTTCTCGAGGGGAGGTAGTAGGACCCCGAATTCAGCATAGCATGGCATTGCTTACACATCCCACAGGGATAAGTGCCTGGTTTCTTTCTATTCTGATTGTGTGGGTCCTCCAACCTAATTTCTAACAGTTCTTTCAAGTTCTTGCCCCTTTTTCCTGACAAAAGAGGGAAAGCTGGGCATAGAATTCTTGAGATCTTCCTGTAGTCTGAGAATGGGCCAATATTTCTTGATAGTCTTCTCAATCTGATCTGAGTTGTTGGAATAGGTGTGTATAAAGCTATTTTTAGACTTTGAAGTGTCTTTTGAAGGGTTTGGGGAGATCTTGTTGACCCCCACCCCCAATAAAGGGGGATACTTATTTGATCTCTTCTCAGAAATTTCTACAACCAGTGCTTCTACCAAAGCTTCCGGATATTGTTTTTCCTTAAAAAATCCCCTTAAAATAGAAACTTCCTCTTTGAAAAGTTTGTCAGTGCTGGACATTCGTGAAGCTCTAATGAGTTGACCTTTTACTATCGCCTTTTTTTTATATAAGGGATGTCCACTGTGGTAATTTAAGTATGCGTTCGAAAAAGTGCTTTTCCTGTACATTTTGGACTGAAAGCACATGGTTCGGATAGTCCTTAACCAGTGAAATGTCTAAATAGTCAAGTTGGTGTTTGCTGATCTTGTGAGTGAATCTAAAAAATGTGGTCGTCGTGTTAATGTAATCCATAAATTCCATAAGACTTCCTTCGTCTCCCATCCACATAAAGGAGATATCGTCCAAAAATCTCCTATAGTGCAAGATATCCTGGTACCATGTGCTAGTAAAAATATATTTCTTTTCCCATTGGTATAATACCAAATTTGCATAGATGGAAGCACAGGGGGCATCCATTGCCACACCTTTTTTCTGACGATAAAATTCCCCTTTAAAGTGGATGAAATTATTTTCTAAAACTAAATCCATAAATTCCAAAATTAAGTTAGTGAACTTGGCCCCCAGTTGGACTTCATTAGATAAGTAAGTACCTAACCACTCAAGGCCTGTATTATGTGGGATGCTAGGGAATAAGTCGACTACATCAACAGTGACCATAAACATCTCAGGTAAAAATAAACTCTGATCCACTCCTTTTAGGTAGTCCCATGAATCCTTACATATATGTTTAATTTTCTCTGCATATTGTTTTAAGGAGAAGTCGATGAATTTAGCTAGGGGTTCTGTAACACTTCCACTTCCTGCCACTATAGGTCTGTATTTAAAGGGGTTCAAATTCTAATGTGTCTTAGGAATTCCAAAAATCTGGGCAACCTTGGGTCTTTTAACTAATAAGTAGTTGTATAACTTCTCATTAATGACACTCTGCATTAAATGATCATATAATAGATAATTTATTTTAGCTTGAGCTATGTTGATCTCGTTTCTTGAGACAAGTTCGTATTGATCAGTGTCCTGTAGCACCGTGTGCAAGGCGGCCTCATAGTCCCAGCTGTACATCAAGACAGCCCCTCCCCCTTTGTCTGGTTTCATGACTCTACATCCCTCCATTTTGAGATTTTTGATTAGAGTCAACTCATCCTCAGTGATGTTTTCAGATATTTCACAGTAATCATTCTCCTTAAGTTTCCTAATGTCAGTCTCAACTAGCTCCTCAAAAATTTTGATGGTGGGATGAACCGGTGGGTTGAAGGTGCTTTTTCTTGTGAGAGTTCTTTCTAGATTTCGTTCATCCTTAAACAGTAAGTTAAAGTTAAGCTGCCTCATAAAAAGTTTTAAATCAATTAAGGTTGTAACCATGGGGGAAGGCCTAAGGGGAACATAATGAAAACCCTTGGAAAGCAAATTAAAAAAATTGTCCGTTATTAATAAATCAGTGTAATTGAAAATGGTAAAATTACCTTTCCTGTGTTCAATTTGTTTCCCTTCAAATAAAGTGGTGCTGTTGTCCTCATCCACTATAGGCCTTAAGATTAGTTCGGTGGATGATTCCAGCTGTTGTATTGTTCTCTGCGCCCCCTCCCTCTCCTCTGGGGATAATAAAAATCCTGGGTAGAAGGGTTCCTGTTTTTCTGTGCTATTCTCTCACTTCGTCTGGGATTGTCATTAACTGTCCATATAGGTTCACCCTGCCTATTAGTTTCACCCCTTTCATGAAAAACATTTTCAGTGGTGGTGCTGTTTCTTTCTTTTGTATTCAGTTAAGTCTCTCTCTAATTTTCTGATTTTTCGATTAAGTACCCTAGAACAATGCTGGTCTACATCACTGAACAACTTGTCATAATCCCTGTTAACTGAGCTAAAAGTTTCATCTTTTATCATGTTTACGTTGAGCTCATCTAGATCTTTTAACAAAACAGTCCTTTTTTTCTCATAGTCCCTCACCATACATTTTAACATGTCCAATCCTGCTTTGTTGAAAATTTCACAAAGTTGGTCATATAAAGCAGAACCATACTGTACATTGTTAGGGAACTTGAAAAAACTCAAGCCCTTGGGAATTCTCTGTACATTAATGCATTCATTTAGATAATCAACTTCCATTTGTTTGTTCTTATAAGAATACAGCTTATCTTTAAAATCAAAAAACACATTTTCAAGATTTTATAATTATCATGAAGTACAGTACCTTTTCTAAAATTGAACTGTTGTTTTGTCCAAGTTTTGAAGTCAAAATACTTCCTCTGTTCATTTGACCCAGGGGAAACCTGGTTATTTGTTCTTACATGGTCAGAACAGTTTGAGTTCGAATTGTTGTCATTACACCCTCTCTCTGTGTTCCTAATAACATTTCCAGCCCCAACCACTTCAGCAAGTGTTCTAGGGGGATTGTAGAATTGTAGTTGGTTCCCCGGTATCTGGGAGGCTGTTGGTTGTGTCCGCTGTTGAACCATTGAAGTCAATTGTGTCAAAAGTGTTAAAACCTGTTTAAACTCAGCCCTGGAAACTGGGGCTGTGTCAGCATTGTCGCCATCGGCTCTCAGTACTGCCGGAGTGTGAGTGAAGCCACTGGCTTCCGTTCCTTCTGCCATGTGTAGAAATCGACCAAGAAAAACCAAAACTGGAAGCAAAACCAAACCACGAATGCAAACCACTTGGCACCACAGGACCCAGAAGCAGGTACACAAAGGCTTTCAAAATAAGCAGTAGAAGAAATCAATCAGCTGCTAGGTCTCCAATAAGATCCTTTAATATGACAAGGCAAAGTTAAAATCACAGTCTCTTCCAAGCGCTTTCACTCGACCACTTGCGAGCTTTGTCCTGTGGGGTGCCAAGTGGTTTGTATTTGAAATGGCCGCCAGCTGCACTTTTACAGTGGAGTAAGTTGCTCCATTTTGGAAGACATCAGCACAGAAGTCTAAGACAGCAGGAATGGGAGGAATAAACTGATACAACTGCATCTGTTGAGCCTATACAAAGAATCATCTCCATTTGTTCTTATAAACATTCCTAGTGGATGGTTTGTGGGATGAAATCAAAATCTTTAGTTGGTGGAATGAAGTCTGGAATGTCTGTCATCGGAATTGGAGAAACCATGAGGTTAGTTTTAGGCCTGGGAGATCCGTGTGAATCTGCCCTGAAGGATAGGACAGTAGATCTGGAACTGGTTCCAATGTACACGGAGGGCAGAAAATGGTGGCTCCTTTTTGGGGAAGCACTACTAATTCACAAGAGTTACTTTTCTGACAAAAACACAATAAAAAGCACTTTAAAACACTATGTAACCGTCCATAAATGTAAAGTAAACAATTTCTCCAAAGAAAAACATGTTTTCAGTTACTTTACACCACTTTTAAACTGACAGAAAAAATGAAAACTCCATTTAAATGTACATTACAGTCTTTAAACAGTCCGTTAAAACACAACACTCCTAGCTTTAAAATAACTTTCCTGAAGAGGAAAGTAATACAACATTAACAAAGTTAAAAAAAAAAAAAAAAAATGAAAGGTTTCCCCCAAAGGGAACTTTTCTATCTAGCAAAGGAAAGCACAAACCAACTGTCGATTCTCAAAAGACTCAGAGGTGCATACTCTTTGATGGCATTAATGCTGTGAAGGACTGTGTCCCCAAAACATGTCTTTTTGTCAGCTTAGCTCAATCTGCCTAACAGTTTTGGCACATGGAAGGTGTGCTGAAGCTTTGCATGCTGGCTGGCTGTTACATCCTTGGCAGGATATAACCATATAGCTAAGGATACTGCAGAAGTGATGAATATGATGATCACACAATGACTTGGTCATAAAGAACAAAGTGGTATGCCTAACAAATCGACACTGTGTGTTCCTCAATAAAAACACAATTCACTTAAGTAGCCTTAAAGAACCAAGAGGAGAAAACATTATATACTTTCACAATAACTATGAATCCTTTTTCATTCCTTCTTTTTTCTTCTTCTTCTTTCGGCTTTTCCCAGTTAGGGGTCGCCACAGCGGATCATCTGTCCACTCATGATTGGCAGTGGAGTTTTACAGTGTCGAGTTGCCAGCCTGGCACCCAACCTTCCACAGAAGGCACACACACACTCACACCTAGGGTCAATTTAGTGTCTCCAATCTACCTACTTTGGATGTCTTTGGGATGTGGGAGGAAACCAGAGCACCCGGAGGAAACCCACGCGACCACAGGGAGGACATACAGACTCCACACAGAAGGCACCCCAGCCAAGAATCGAACCAGAGAACCTCTTGCTGTGAGGCAACAAGGCTAACCGCTACACCACCACAGCCGCCCAATCCTTTTTCATTCCTAGTTAAAATTTGAGCACTAACTAGAACCGCCAGATTAGATCCACAAGACAGATAAAATGCCCAACAGTCAAATTGGATGAACAATTCATCCAATTTGACTGTTGGGCATTTTATCTGTCTTGTGGATCTAATCTGGCGGCTCTAGTTATTGCTCAAATTTAAAAATTTTTTCTAAATTCCCATTATGCATTTGTCCTAAATCCTACTGCAGATAGAGTCTACTGATTCTTTTGAAGTGAATTATAAAAAAAAAAAAAAAAAAAAACTGGGTATACGGGACATGTGAAGAACAGGACAGGCTTTAAAATGGTCTGCTAAGTACACTTGGATCATATATCTCAACCTCTTACTGCAAGAAATCTGGGCAAAGTCTGACAAAATGGAGGGACACAGGTCCCAAAATAGGGACATATTTTAAATATTGCTCTTATAAAGTTGCTAGAGTAACAGGGGTTGTGTTAACATACAATTTCCAAATGATTTGAAGTTTGAAACTCAAATGTACGTCATTATGTAGCAACTTCAATCATTCAGGTTATTTGACAGAAAACGACAAATTTTATGAAGAACAGACCAAAAATATGAGGCAAAAATCTGGACAGTTTAGAGGTATGGTATGGATATAAGCAGTGACAATCTGGTAGGGAAAAGGTAGGCAGGTTATCAGCTCAGATGGACTAGGGATAAAAAGATCCAACATTATTTTAAGTACATAATTTCTGAAACCTATTTCACCCCATGCATCCAATATGACAGAATCCAAGTCTACTTGGTTCTTCAGGTGGAATCATAACAAGATGCCCTTTAGAATGGTAGCTCCACTGAAGTTGTTTGGGAAGAAAACTGGAAGGTGAATGGGCTAGCTGACGATAGACTCTGAGGTAACTTTGGGAATGAAGGTAGGAATCGTCCTTAATGATACCCTCTATTTCTGGAAAATCAAATAGGAAGGTATTGATGAAAATGCTTGTAATTTTGAAATCTTTCTTGTTGAGATGACACCCACCAGAAATAATGTTTTCCAGGAAAGGTATTTCATTTCAGCAGAGGATGCTTGCTTGTAAGGAGGGTGTGTTAAGGTTTTGAAACAAAATTAAGGTCTAAATGAGGTGCTGGTATATCTTTGACAGGTGGACATAATTAATAGGAAGATTCCACTGAGAAAGACTTTGTACTGTTTTTGTGCTCCAAGTGAGGAAGGAGGAAATCCGGTATGCAAAGTTGAGATACCTGTCAATGAATGAAGTTGAAGCCAGCATCAAGCAATGATAAAGGGAAATGAACTTATGGAACTGGATCCAAGGTGATGTCTAGTCAAGATGTAAGCCCACACAAAGAAACTAACAGGCTTAACAGATGAGTGGGAAAATGCATCCAGTTGCGGATCAAGATGCCATGGTTACTTTAATAGAGGAGGCCACAGCACGGGGAATCATAAATGCCTGGGCAAGAATGGTGCAAAGAGGATTACAGAAGCTTTTCATACTTACGCTTTCAGTAGAAATTTGGTGATCAAGGGAAAAGCACAGAGGAGTCTGGAAGGTCACTGATAAGACTAGAGTGATCCTTTGAAGGGATTAAAGTAAAACAGCTGCATATGATGTTGGACAGGGAGACAAATAGACTGCAGCAAGGCTAGCCCTAGCAGTAGCAATCTGTAGTGCTATACAGCTACTACAGGATGGAGGGACCACTTGTGACACATTTGAAAGGACCTGTTGGTCTCATCACTAGGAAGTTGGCTTTTCTCAGAATGTGCATTGCTATTAGAAAGGAGTAAGAAGCTATTGTGCACTGCCACATACTCATGACCCCTCTGCAGGAGGGATAAGACCTGGTTTCTCCTTGTTTACTGATATATCAGAATACCGCTTTTTTTCCATACTACTGACATATCATCTAAGTGAATGGTGATCACCCCTAGAGGAAGGTGGTCCTAACGGGCCTGCAATTCTAAAATAATTGCCATCATCTCCAGAATACTGATGAGAGGATTGGCCTACACATCTGACTAGGTTCTTTGGACCATTCTCCCCTCATTATGCCCTCCCCACACATATGCACTCCAGAGGAGATGTCCATGGTAAGTGTTGCCACTGGCATGGGAAATGCAAACAGTCAACCCAATAAAACCAAAGCAGATTCCAGTTACCAGATAAAAGTGCTGTCTGCAGATGAAAGGCAACAAATTGGGGGTATTCATAGTACTGGAAAGCAGGGACATTGTGCACAGTGTCTACTGAAGCACCCTCATATAAAGTTGAACGTGCAGAACTAGAAGCACAGATGAAATGATCAATCTGAGAACTTTTATGATTGCAGCGGCTGAGGGAGAGTGGTGTTCAAGTAGAATAGAGATTGGTTTTCTTAGTGACAGGAACCTTTCATTTGGCAACCTTATTATACAAGATGCTGTGTCCAAATGGAAGTCGATGAAAAACAGGGTTTGAGAAGGCTGAAGTCTGAATTTTTCCAGATTAACAAAGACATGCAGAGAATGTCTACTGGTTATCTTTTTAGGAGACTTTTCATGTATAATTGTCTCAATGCAGGGAAGCACCTGGCACCAGAAAGGATGCACATACTACAAGTGATACTGAAAGTGGCTGCTAAGGGTCTGGTTGTGATACCTTCAAAACCAAAGAAATGCCCAGGTCCTCAGCCTTAGACCAGTATCAAATTTTGACTTGTCATTTTATTTATGTTTGGGAGGAAGAACAGCTTTCAGAATGAGTTCATTTTTACATTCTAAGAAAGAATGTGGGATGAAGTCCATACATATGCCACCAAAGGGTATTCTGGCCTCAGGCACACCACACCGAGATCATGGATGACCTGGGTGGAATCTTCCAGCCACATTTACTACATTTTTTGAAGCCCTAGGCCATCTTATGTAGTAGAACCGATATGGAAAGAAAAGTCATGTGTAAATATACTTACATACAAGATACTTCTCGGCTTGGCTTGGGAGTGCCTTCTCTGTAGCGTCTGCATGTCCTCCCCGCGGTTGGGTAGCGTTCGAAAGACATACGTGCGTAAATGGGTGTGCCTTCGTTGAAGGTTGGGCGTCGAGCTGGCACCTCGGCGTTTCGTAAAAATCTACTGCCAATCATTAGCGGACTGGAGTTCCGCTGTGACGACCCCTTACCGGGAAAAAGCCGAAAGACAAACAACAAGATATTAGTAACAATCTTGAAATACACAGAAAACAGTAACTGTAAAACAGTCAAAATAGTAACAACGATAAACAATTTTAAGCTATTCATAAAAATAAAATTAAGATAAAAAAGTAAAAAAAACTCTTTTGGAAGGAAAGTGAGAACAGCATCTAGGCCTCTGCACCCATCACTTTCAGACAAGTGGAAGAGAAAGTTATATTATTTTTTTTAAGTTAGGAAACTACGAAACTGCAAAAATATATAGAAAGGTACTGAAAAATGACAGAAGAAACTGAAAAATCTAACAATTATATAACCGATCACTTAGCTATGCGCCTAGATCACTTCAATCACTCAGAGCAGCACATGAGATCTGAGGTAGAGTTACAGACAAATGCATTATGGGAATTTGGAAAGAGTTTGAAGTTTAAGCTCTGGCTAGAGCTGCTGATCAAAACAGCAAGGTAGCTAAAATCCCTGTCAGCCAAATCAGATTGAAAGGATGAAATAAGATTCCACTGCTTTCAGCAGACTAATACTAATGTTACGTCTGCTGATGTAGGAGCTTTGTCCCAGATCATGCTACTAGTGGCCAGGATTCGGGTAGTGTTCCTCATTCAGGAAAAGGTTCTTGTTTCTGAAGAAGTTCACGTTTTAAATAAAGTGAAAGAAAGCGCTAATCGTATGAGCCTTTATTGTACCGTTCTGCCATTAAGCTGTGTTAATAATTTATTTCTAGTTTGGCCCTGATAATATCCTTGGAATGCATGTGAACAAAAACATAGCTCAGTAAGCAGACTTACCAAGCATACTGCTTAGCAAGGTTGGTAAAAACTAGGAAACTGGGGAAGCAAGACAAAGTACCACATAAAGAAGAGTGGATGCCTTACTTCTGTTTCAACAATCTGAAATGTGACATGTAGTCTAGGTATGAACTGGCACAAAGGGCTACAAATAAGGGTTCATGTATAAAAAGAGAATGATGACTCATATAAGGCATAAGCTACTTAAAAAAGGATATAAAAAACTTTAGTCTTTTAAACATACAAAATTTATTTAAAGATAATTCCCAAATGCTTCTCCAGAGGCCCTTACTATCAAGGAAGGGAATACAAAAGAGAATGACACAAAAAGTAGGTCATTGCCTTGTCACATCTGCAACAAAAATATCATAAAAGAAAAAAATTAACACTTGGCCTAACTTCAAGCTGTCCAAGTACCTAACTGTTTGGAAAAACTATGACCATCTCCCTAAGTGATTTCAAGCACTGCATTAAAAGTGCTAAAACATAACTTTTCAGAAAATAAACAAATCACTAAACCAGTTAGCTGTAAACATCTAAAGAGGATTAACTTTGATAGAATGCATCACAACATCATCGCAGTGGTTATAACTTCAAAAGTATTTTAACCTTCCACAGAAGCATACATTTTTTCCCTCCTACTTTCAAGTTACTCCCAATGATGCCTTTAATTTTTGACTATAGTAACAAAGCTACTGCAGATTTCATCCTTCATTCAAACAGGACTGTCTGTTTGCTCATCAACTGGACTATCTTATAGGTGGCTTGACAGTCAGCAGGCAAATGGCAAAAATAATGTTAAGAAAAGGTCCCCCAATCACCCTATTAGAAAGTTACTTATTTTGATACATTTCTTGGCTTTGATGAACCCAGTACTTTTCAAAGCCCATGATGCCAGTATCTTGGCTTCAAGACATCATCATCGTTTTCATGTGACATCATACCACATCCTTGGAATCACACCACAGGATCTCCCTTCCCAGATACTGCAAAGCTTTCTTCACTGCTAGATAATCTCATTTCTTTTTATCTCCATTCCCATTACAAGTAAACTGAATCCATTAATGCTCAGCAAATATCTTTCCAGCTTCAGTTTCCTATGAGATGAACAACTTGAATTTATATTTGGCCACAGCATCACAACTCTATTACTCTGAGTAATTCAGGAATGTGGACCTATAAATTCTAATTGGAGCCTTGCTTACTGATTTAAGTAAGGTCAAGGCTTCTCATCCATGCTCCAAGCTAAGCTACAAAATACGATCTTTGTGACAACTTTGTTGGTGTAGAAGAATAAAGCCCAGAGTACATCTCAACTGACCAAAGTTCACTTGACAACTTGGTCACCTACTGGAGTTGGCAGGGGGAAGGAGGAAACTAGGCTTACACTTACCCCATCTCTTCAGAGGGAGGCGAACAGAATATGCTCATGATCGCAATCTCCATGGTAGAATCCCCCACTGGAGACCAGGAATCATGTTGCAGTGTTTGTCTACAAGGGTTGTGGTGATGGTCAGGGTGGGGGGGTCAGAGCCAACTGATTTAATTCTATGTGGGATGTTCACTACAATGGCCAAACTGCAGGTCAAACAGTTGGATGCAAATGAGCAAGTGTGGAAGTGTCACATTAAAGCAGAAAACCCAAACCAGCCCTAATGGCTGCCTCAGGGATAACTACTCTCAGTTGGTTTTCAGACTGGTGATGGAGAATGAATGGGCCAGTTGACAGACATGATCTGAAGGTTGGCAAGCAGTGGGTACAAAAAATGGCCTCTGTCTTTCAATCTGTGCCTGAACTGACAGGTACTTGGACAGTAAGTTGCAACAGTTTTTGAAGAATCCACCCTGCATGGTCCCAACCCTATCATCCTTAACATCTCTCATACATCTACTTTAGAATTTCTACTCAGTTCAATTTTACTTAACCTTGCTTACTTGGATCTTCCCCATTTTTACACCATCCAGTGAACTTGCAGCAATCAGACCCAGCTATTTTGCTAACACCAGGAGTACACTTAGAAATTACCACGCTATGTTGAATAAATGGTTCTAAAAAGCATTTCCACCATTTAAAAGCAACACTTTTTGTCAGACTACTACAAATGTTGTACATCTCCAAATGGAGAAAATTAGAACGCATGCTAACTTCTAAAACCTGAATCTCTGGCTGGACAGCAACCATTTGAAAGATCAAGACCTGCTACAGCAAGTCACAAAACATGGAAACTAAATGGCTGAAAGAATGGACTTGTACATACTAAGTCCAAAATGGCCATTTTCCAGAATATTCACTTTTCTCCAAGGTATGGCTATCTTGAAGTTGGCATACACAAGTCCAAGGGGTTGTGCAGTGTGTGTGTGTGTGTGTGTGTGTGTGTGTGTGTGTGTGAGAGAGAGAGAGAGAGAGTGGAGGGGGGGGGCTTGGCCCTGGCAAAAAAGTTTAAGGGAGAAGAGCGATGTTCAAGATTCACTCTTCTGCAGGATTTTTTTCAGCATGCTGGCATTTGACATTTCAAGTGCTGACATTTCAGTACAGAGCTGGCTAGACATTTTAGCATCACAGTACTATGCAATGTGAGCTCTGCTGCATAGCTAAGTGAAGTACACAACACTTTACACCATCTCAGAAATGAAGGTAGGTCTGCACTGGTGAACGATGAAAGTCCACCCATTTTTCCCCAAAATAAAAACTATACCATTCTCTTTTGTTACATTTGCAATAAAGTTTATTTACAGCAGGTAAGTAGACTGTAAAACAAGTGTCAATTTTCAGCCACGATTTTGTTACACTCAAAAAAAATTGATAGTTACTTGAAGTGTCAGAACTGCCCCGCCACCCCCCCCCCCCCAACATAAAGACACACACACATACACAAAAAAAATAGAATCCCCTCTGCTCAGGGATTGCAAGATTGCCACCTCTAAACAGTATCAAACATCACTGGTTCCTCTGTCATTCTGCATCACTCTGCATAAAGTACATTTGTGTATACTTACCATAAATTTAGATGTTCGAGTGTATTCACTGTTGCAGTCATCACACTTGGGTTATCTACCTGCAAGTAGAACCTCAGTCAGCCCGAATACCAGAGACTTAGTATTTCTGAGTCGGTTGCTGTCGCTCCAGGTCTGACGTCAGGTCATCAGGGGTATAAAAATAGGCAGCCGATGCCATTACATCAATTTTTCTTGCCCCAAATGTCAGGAGCCTCCCAATAGGGAGCTAAGCTATGGTGGAAGAAATCACCACCAGTAAAAACTAAATACCAACACCAATACCCCTGCAAGGGGTGAGTAGTATACACAGAGAGGAGAGAGAGAGAGAGACCAGGGTGCTGGAGGGAGGGAAACCAGGACGGCAACAGTGAATACACTCAAACATTTATGGTAAGTGTACACAATTGTACTATGTTCTTTATCTTTCACTGCTGCAGTCATCACACACGGGTTGATTCCCAAAGCTGTAGAAAAGGTGGAGGCAGTCAAGAAGTGTTTGGGCTGGCCAGAATGCCCTGTAGGACTGCAGTTGCAAAACCCACCCTGGATTTGGAAAATATAGGCGAGAGGTAATGCTTGGAAAATGTGTGTACAGAATTCCAGGTAGCAGCCCCCAGAATGTCCCTGGTAGGGACTCCCCTGAGGAATGCTGTGGAGGTAGACGTTGCCCTAGTGGAATGTGTTCCGACCCCCTGAGGGGTTGGTTTCCCATGGTGTTTGTAGCAGAAATGGATACAGTGTGCTATCCATTTGGAAATCGTCTGTTTAGAAATGGCCTTACTCTCCGCCCTTGGTGCAAAAATTACAGTTGTGTACACTTACCATATATGTTAGAGTGTATTCACTGTTGCAGTCATCACATTTGGGTTATCTGCCTGCAGGTAGCCCTCAGCCAGCCTGAATACCAGAGTCTTGGATTCCTGCGTCAGATGCTGTCTCTTCTTCCATGACGTCAGGTCGTCAGGGGTATAAAACATGCAGCCAATGCCATTACATTAGTCTTTCTTGCCGTATGGTGCCTGAAGCAGAAGCAGTTCACAGGTGCCATTCGGCAGACTCCTGAAATTTTCGTTTTCAAGTTTTTTGATTGAGTGTTTTGCTTGCCTGGCAGGAATTGAGCTTGCAGATGGACTTGCATGTCCAAGGCCGTGTTCCACAGGGTCATGGCTAGCCTGTAGAGTGGGTAAAAGTGGGTTCCCCCCTGCTTGTTGATGCACCACAACTGTGGTGTTGTCTGTTTTTATTAGCAGGGGTCCTGGTGAGAGAAGGGATCTCAAAGCTGTTAGAGCGTGCTGAACAGCTAGCATCTCTTTTTGATTGATGTGCAGATGAATTTGACTTGGGCTCCAGTAGCCCTGAATGCACTTGTCGTCCAGGTGTGCCCCCAGGCATAGTCTGATGCATCTGTGGTTAGGGTCTGGGCGGCGTGGGGTTGAGTAAAGGGCAGTCCCTTGTTGTGGTTGCATGCTGCTGCCCACCAAAGAAACTGTCCTTAGACAAGGTATGACAGAAATGACAGTTTCCACGTAGTGAGAATGTTGGCACTAAAGACTTTTTAAATACCACTGAAGTTTCCTCACATGCAGTTTGGCATATGGAATTAGTAGGAATCATGAGGTCATGAACCTTAGGGCCTGCAGGATTTTACTTGCAGACAGCTGGGTTTTGGTGGCCATTTGAGTGAAGTAGTCTGTCAGTTAGGATAGTTTTTCTGGAGTAAGTAATGCCATCTGGGATGCTTTGTCCAAGCTTGCTCCCAGGAATACACTCTTGACTGGGGACTAGTTTTGATTTCTTTTCGTTCATGGTGTACCCCAGGGAGGTTAGAAGGTTTTTTTTACAAATGTCAGTTACAACAACAGCATTTCCTGACTGTGTGCCTGAATCAGGCAGTCGTCCAAGTACGGGTAAATTTCATTTTTTCTCTATCTGCAGTAGGCAATGGCTGGAGCCAGACATTTTGTGAATACTCTGGGAGCAGTGGATAAGCCAAAGGGAAGTGCAGAGAACTGATAATGCATAGATCCTGCCCTGAAATGTAGCTATTTCCTGCAAGAGACCCTGATACGGATGTGCAGATAGGCTTCTTTTAAGTCTAGGGGGGCTAACCAGGCATCTTTGGCCAGCATAGGAAGAAGTTGCTGCAGGGTGAGCATTTTGAATTTTGGTACCACCAGGAAGGTGTTTAGAATGGAAAGATCTACGATTGGGTGCCAAGTGCCCTCTTTTCTGGGCACAAGGAAAAGTCTGGAATAGAATCCTTAACCCATCTGTTCTGCAGGAACAGGTTGAATTGCCCTTATAGAGAGCAGGGATTGAACTTTGCCCACTGGTTTGGAGGAAGGTCTGGGAACCCTTTTGGGGTTGGCAGTGAGTGGAAGTAAAATATGTACCCCTAGGATACAATGTTGAGGACCCACCAGTCTTTGGTGATGGAAGCCCAGTTTTTTGCATGATGGGCAAGTTTTCCTCCTAGGGGCACAAGCAGTTGGACAGAGGTGGGGAGTGGAGATGAGAAGTCATTGTGAATTCTTAACGTAAAGGGGTTTCTTAGCACTCCCTGTTTTTGAAGTGGAGGCACTCCATTGCTTAGATCTCTGCATACCCTATGACTGTAGTCTGGGGGGGGTCTGTTTCTCCTGGGTCTAGTCTGAGAAGGCCTTGAGGGGGATGGAAAGGGCCAGTGTTTCAAGGGGCAATGCCTACTGAATCTAGGCTGCACTTGCAAGAAGTCTGACTGTCTGCACAGATTTAGCTTTTTCTTCCATCTTTTTAAGAACCTCTTCTGCTTTGGTGCTAAACAGATTGTCCTTGTTCAAAGGAGCGTCTAGTAATTTTGATTTGACATGGTCTGGCAAGGTCTGCTCCTTACATCAAGCATGCCTTCTCAGTACAGAACCAGTGACTGCTGCCCTGCAAGATGCTTTTAGGGCATTAAAGCCACATTGCAAAGTATGCTTGCTGACTTGGCTTGTAGAATGCATAAAGCTCTAGTAATTCTTTATTTTCTGCACAGTCTGTAAAGGTAGCTATTTTTTGCTTAAGTTCGATAATATGCTATTGGTACTTCAGCATGTGAAAGTGGCAATTCAAAGCCCTAATGGCGAGAGTTGCGTCGGTTGCTGTACTTTCTTACCCCATCTTGTCTAAAGCTCTGGAATCCCTGTCCGTTGGGCCCATGGGAGATGACCTCTGGTTCAACAGTAGGATTTTTGAAAAGGAATTTGTTTGAGTCAGGAACTCTGTAGTACCTGTCTGGTTTCCTAGGAGCAGGGGGTATATAAACTGGATTCCATAAAGACATCATCCACGACATTCAGGACTGGGGGTATTGCTAAAGGCCTAGGTTGTGGCAAATCTAGAAATTCTCTGAGTCTCTTTTTGGATTGAGGATAGTCTTGACATTCCCAGTGGAAATGCTCTCAAAGTATGTAAGGTTTCAACAAAAGAAAAATTCTCTGAAGGAGAAGCAGAGGGAATGGATTCCTCTGCATCTGAATCCTCATAAGCAGATAAAGGCATGTCTTCATAATCAGATACCTCAGAGTCGTCGGACTCTTGCTCTGTTAAAGATGCTGGGGACAGGTCTCTTTCTCTTAGCAGGGGAAAGCTGACTTCCCCTAATCAGCATAATAATGTCTTCTGCCACTTTAAGCATTTGATGCTGTGGCAAGGAAGCAAGTGCATGAGCTTGGGTCGTCATTTTTCTAGGCGTAGTGCATACTATTGGCCTCAGAAACTCGGTAGTTTTAGACAGAACTGAAGATGCCAATGAAGTCGCCGGTTTGTGCTGAATATCGGTAGTGCAAAGAACTTCCTCAGAAGCCGGAATCTGCTTAGCGGCTCCGGACCCATCCAAGGTAGAGACATCAGCAGGTTCCATAGTCAAAGAAGAGTCTCATGGCGTACCAGACTCCAAACGGGTCTCGGTAGAGGCCTGTAAATCCACTGAAGCGGGCATCTGGGGCTGTTTAAGAGCCTCACTGAGTACCGGCGAACTGGCGACTAGCTTAACGGAAGCGTCGTTGGCAGTTTTGGACCTGTGCAGTCTGTTTCTGTCTTTATCCTTACGTTTTTTTTCAGAAAATCGGTAGTTGGATGGCTTTCCGAACCATTTCGGAATACAGAGCTCGAGAACGAAAGTATTTAGCAACAATAAGGGTCCGACGATGAATAGTTCGGGCATTGAACAAGGCACAAAACCGACAGCGAGGTACATCGTGGTCTGGGCCTAAACAGGTGACGCAGTAAGAATGGAAATCTCAGTGTGGTATTTGCTTTCCACAGGCAAGACAATTGTCAACTTTTTCTGACATCGGTTAGAGCAAGAAAAAAGGATCCTCAATGGGGTACTTAGCTTTAGAAGACTTCAGGATAATTCAATTCAGAAACTAAAACTTAAGTAGTGGCCAACTGGCACTCGTGCGAACTGCTTCTGCTTCAGGCTCCTTGGCAAGAAAGACTGACGTAATGGCATTGGCTGCCTGTTTTTATACCCCTGACGACCTGACATCAGACCTGGAGCAACAGCAACTGACGCAGAAATATTAAGTCTCTGGTATTCAGGCCAAATGAGTGCTAACTGCAGGCAGATAACCCTAGTGTGATGACTGCAACAGTGAAACATGAAGAGCATCATTATTTTTCTTTTGCTATAAGATTATACAGTCTGTAAAAAATCTTTTTAGTGTGGGCAATATAGAGACTTGACACCTCTGGGTGCCACTAGACTTGCAATATTGTTCCTTCTTACACAGTATTGAGTCATTGTTTTCCCTGTCATTCTGTGTCATTTTGCATACAATTATCTTTCTTCTGCTACAGGGATATGCAGCCTTCAAAAATCTAGGTATGTTGTTAAAAATCATATATACCACTGAGCTTGCAGCCAGTGCTACTGCTAAAGTAAATGGATACTTCATGTGTTAATGTAGTTCAGGCTTGTTAAAGCCATTATATATCAAGATATGTACAGCTTTCCTACCCATGAGCAGCACATCCTCCTTTGAAAAAGTAAACATTTAGACCTACTGTTACTGTTCCTTTCAGTGAAGACTGACCCAGCTGTTTCCCTTTGCATACTGAACTCTGATAAAAGTGTACTCAAGGCATTTATAGCCGCTGACTGTTCTTAATTTTGCTTTATAATTACATAGGTAGCAATTACCCAGCACTCCATTCTCCCACACTCCACTTTGACTGACTCTTTTTCCCCCATCTCCAATTCCTACCCACCCCCTCTACAATTACATTTATACCTCCCAATAGACCCTCCTGTTACTGCATACACTTCTCCCCTTCCTGCCTGTATACCAGACTTAGGTTCATAGGTTCATAGGTTCATACTAGGCTATCTGCCCGAGGGCATTTACAAGCCTGGCCCATCGTTTTGTGGCTTACGCCACCCCTTTAGTATGGGGAACTATACCCATTATTTTGCTGTGCCTCTGTCGAGCAGTGACACTGAGGTAATCCCTGGGGTATATCTGCGATCTCCCATCCATTGGTCAAGATTTCTCTTGAACAAGGCCAGCGAGGTGCTCTGCCTCACATGTACCGGGATTTTGTTCCACAGCATAGGGAGTCTTTGGGTGATGAATCTATCCCTCCAGCACGTCCTATTAATAGCCGTGTCAAGGTTTAAGTCTCCGCCCTTGTGGCTCTGATGGATCTAGATTTTTTGAGGTGAAGCATATTCATCAAATCTGGGTTTGACATGGCCTTGTATGTTAGGCAAAGGTCACCTCTGAGCAAGGTAGCGACTGAATAGAGCTGGAGTTCTTTCAGTCGGGCAGCATAGGACAGATTTTTGAGACCCTTTATCCTTTTGGTGAGGAACTTTGTGGCCTCTCCAGCCGCTGCAAGTGTCGGGTCAGATACATTCGAATGGGGCATTGTACTCAATCATTGGTCTGATGAGTGATGAGTAAAGGGAGACTATGACCTCCCTTGATCTAGATGAGAATCCCTTCATGATAAGGTGGGCAATGTAGAAGGTCTTCCTAACTACTTTAGCTACATAGGTGTCGAATGACAGACTACTATCAACCTGGGTCCCCAGGTCCCTGATAACTTCTTCTGTGCTCAGTGGATTGCCACCTATTTGGTAGCTAGGGGTAACCTTGTTTTTCCCGAAGGTTATGACTATGCATTTTTGGCATTTAACTTTAGGCGTGGCTCTGGCACCAGTTATCCGTTTCTGTGAGACCCTTCTGAAGGATATCTGTGTCAGATGTGTTTTCTACTATGGCGCCCAGTTTGCAGTCATCTGCAAACTTTGTCAGCCATAACCCTCCTGTGTTTGCTTGTACTTCGGAAAAGTAGATGCCAAACAAGAGTGGGCCCAGGACTGAGCCCTGTGGGACACCACTTGTGACAGGCTTTGAGTCTGACATGGCGCCAGCAGCTCTGACCCTGTGGGTTCTGTCACTCAGCCAGTTTGCAACCCATCTTGTGATGTATGGGTTGACATTTAAGCTGATGAATTTCAATTCTTTAGTCGAGGTAGTTGAGACAGAGTGGTAGTTCTAGCCAGTTTAGTTGTTGCAGTGAGAAACAGTGATGTGTTGAGGACATAGCATTTGTTGGATGGATAGATTGGTTTAGAGACAAGTCATTGACCACCTTGGGCATAAAAGAGGGATTAGTTTGCAGGGTGACTCTGTCTTTGTGGAAGATGGGAAGGGAGAGAAGGCATAAAGAAACTTCCTCTCCCAAGAGATGTTGAAAGCGTTCACTCTCCATGCTAGAGGGAAGTAGGTCTTTGAGCAGAGGGTCTGCAGCTGCCTGTTCTGGAGGAGGCAAACAGGTCTATTTGTGGAGTACCCCACCGGTGGACTATATCTAGGAGAACCTTCCTGTCCAGCATCCATTCATGCTGTGGAGAGGAAGTCCTGCTTAGGAGATCTGCTTGCTTTTTGTCCTGCGAGGGGATGTAGCTCGCATGCAGGACCAAGCTGTGGCAAGAGGCTGGGTCCCATATCAGCAGGGTCAGTCTGCACAGCTGATAGGCCTTTGTTCCTCCCTGTTTGTTGAGGTACCACATAACAGTGGTATTGTCAGTCACTATCAGAAGCACCCCTAGCACAAGAAGGGGGATAAAGTTCTTTGAGCTAGGAAGACTGCTGTAATTCCCCTGACATTGATGTGTTTGGCCTGTAGAGAAGGGAGCCACTTTTCCTGAACCCTATAGGATGCCAGTGTCACCCCCCCCCAACTTGAATCTGAGGCATCTTGTACGCACTGTTTGGATTGGAGTGGGGGGTGGGAGTAAAAGTCCCAGGTTTAGTTGGACTTGCTGTATCCACCAGCTGATTTCTGTTTTTACACAGGGAAGGAGGGAAATAAACTGTTCTAAGTGAAGTAGGTGCTGGGACCAAATGTTTTTGAGGTACCAGTGTAGCTTGAGCATGTGCATTCTGGCCAGTGGTAGCACTGGGATGGTTGCTGCCATTAAGTCTAGGAGACTAAGAAATTGCCTTGCCATCACCTTCTGGGAGTGTAGGATTCCCTGAAGTGGGAATTCAGGGACAGAACCTTGTCCTGTGGGAGAAAGGCCTTCATTTTGTCCGTTCCAACTCTGCAGTCTAGGAAAATCTTGTCCTGGTCTGGGTTCAAGGAGGACTTTGGGAGGTTGATGGTAAACCCGAGGTTTTGCAGAAGGGACATGGTGAAGTGCAGATGCCTTGAGAGGGTATCTTTTGACTCCGCTAATATTAGGATGTCATCCAGATATGGTTAAATCTAGATTCCCTGAGTTCAGCAGAAGGCAATGGTTGGGGCTAGGCACTTTGCAAACACTCGGGGGCAGTGGATAAACCAAAGGGCAAAGCAGGAAATTAGAAATGAGAGAAAGGCCCAGAGAAACCCAGGAATTGTCTGTGGGAAGTCCTGATGGGTATGTGTAGGTAAGGCTTCTTTTCGGTCCAAGTTGCCCATAAAGACCTTGGCTGGAATAAGTGGCAGCAGAGTGGAAAGTGACAGCATTTTGAAGGAGAGTACCTGAAGGTGGAAATTTAGAAAGGAGAGATCTAAGATGGGTCTCCAGGGGCCATCTTTTTTGGGGACCAGGAAGAAATGGGAGTAGAATCCCTTTCCTTCCTGTCCTGAAGGGGACAGGTTCTATGGTGCCTAGCTTTAGCAGGTTTGACAAAACTTGTGGCAGGAGATGAATTTGTTTTTTTTTTTGGGGGGGGTGGAATGCCTTTCCTGGGTGTTTTTTCTTTCCAGGATAGGAAGTACCCTTTTTGGATAATGGATAGGACTCACTGGTCTGCGGTGATGGTTTGTCAGAAGGGGAGACAGTGGGGAAGATGTGCAGAAAGTGGTAAGTGGGCAAGGCAGTCACGCATTATTGGAACCTTCTCTGTCCTGAAAGGATTGTCTGGGCTGAGGAGGTGGTGCATTAGGTCTGGATGTGGTAGGTCTTCTTGCCCCTCTTCTAGAGCTGGCAGACGAAGCAGCTGTCTGCGGAGGGTTACGCCTTACAAAAGTGGTTTTAGCAGAGTAGTTCCTGTAATATTTGGGAATGGGAGATACCAGCAGATGTTTGATGTCCTGTAATTCTTTACTTTTTTCCTGCAGATTCTCGAGGAGGTCAGCAGATTGTTTTCCAAAAAGGAAATTGTGATCCGGGGGGGGGGGGTGCTTCCAAGATCTTGGACTTGAAGTCTTCTGGTAGATTCTGGAGTCTCAGCCAGGAGTATCTCCTGAAGACAGGGACAGATGCTTCTGCAGCATTGTAGCTGCATCTAATGGAGTGCCTGGCCACTTGCTGAGCCAAGGACAGCCTGGAAGAGATGTCAGCCTTAATAGGGCTGTCAGGAATAGAAGCCAGCATGGAGGAGGCTTGAGACACTAAGTCTAGAGAATACTTAGTCATGTGGGTCTGATAATTAATGGCTCTGAAAGCCAAAGTGGAGGATGTGTATACCTTCTTTCCCATCCTATCCATATATTTGCTATCTTTATCCGGGGGTAGGAGGGAGGTGGAAGGAAGCAGTCTAGACTGTTTATTAGGGGTGGTGGCAATCATAGCTGGGTCCACCAAGGGTGGTTTTAACTAGGAATTTTTGCTGCTCTGGCACTTTATACAAGTGGTCAGGGCACTTAGGGGCAGGTGGTTGTGAATCTGGGGCACTTAGGGGCAGGTGGTTGCGAATCTGGGGCCTTAGAAGCAGAATTAAAGGCATCCAAGTATGCAAGTATAACCTGAGGGACAGCCGAAGGGGAGGGGGGGGTTCTACATGAAGCAGCTCAAAGTACCTCTTTTGGGTGTCAGTCATTTGTGAAGTATCCCATTTCAAGTAATCTTTCATCTTAGTGATGGTCTCACCAAAGGTAATATCCTCAGGGGGAGAATCCCCTTCAACAGATTCCTCATCAGGAGAATAATACTCCTGGGGAGAAGCAATCTGGGATGTATATGAAATAGAGTTCTCTGAGGAAGAAAAGGAAGACTCATGCTCTTCCCTCCCTAACCTGAAAGGTCATGGGTGGGAGGGAAGAGGCAGAAGTGGGCCTAGGGCTCAGTAATGGCAGAGTAGTGGAGGTTGAAGCTGAAGGCCTAAGGGCCATAAAGGCCTGCATGAGAGAGGAAGTGAAGACCTGCCAATCTGGTAGGGCTTCTGCAGAGGAGGTGGTATGCTTGGTTTTCTGCTTCTTTTTGGCTGGGGTGGAAGTTGGAACCGGCCTGGAGTCAGGTTTTGAGGTCAACATTTCCGAGGTCTGGATCCCGGTCGAAGGTACCCCTCGACATTGAAGGTAGTCTGCGTCAGGGTAAACTCAGAGGACTTGCCGGTCGTTGGCTGTGTAACGGCTTCCTCAAAGGACGTTGTTGAAGTCGACGGATCCGCCAGGCACTCATCAACTCCTAGATCGGCAGTTGGCGGGGTGTCAGGTAGCGAAGCGGCAGGCAGGGAAGGCCTAGGAATCTTGGCCTTCTTGCGCGGAGGTTTGGATGTGGCCTCCGATGCGGGATCTATTCTTAGGGCTAACCGTTCAAGGTGCTGGTTTTCTAGGTAGAGGTTTAAAACAGCCAAACAGCTGCGAAGGGTCTTCGGCACAACTGGACAAATTGAGCAGGCAGAATGATGGTAGTGTTCCCGGCCTAAGCAAAAAACACACCTATCATGGGCGTCTTTATGGGGTATCTGGCGTCTGCATTGGCACTTTCTCTTTTTACCTGACATCAGCTAAAGGTTACAGCAACCAAGCCTAAGCAATAATCGGCTAAACAAGAAAAAACAGAAACCTAATGGCCTTTATTGATGCGACGTCTAAGAAAGAGCGATCATACGATGTGTAGGTCATCTGTGGCTGAAATGTTCTGAGGATTGTGCATGCAGACATCACATTTAAGGCCCCTGATTTATGGCCTTACATCTGATGTCCCACACACACTGCAACAGCCAAGCTGAAGCTTTTGTATAGTAGCTGATGTATGAGTCGCCGGACGGCAGGAAATCCCACAACTAGAATACTGCAACATATGAATAAAAGGACATAAAGATGATCCTGAGCAGGAGTAGAACAGTTTTTGAAGTTTAATGTGAATCCCAGACTCTTAAGGGGGGAAACAACAAAATGAAGATTTTGCAACAAAATCTCTGGTGAGGAGGCCTGAATCAGCAGGTCGTCCAAGTAAGGAAATACTTAGATCCACTAAAGCCTTCAAAAAGCAATCACAGGAGCTAGACATTTGGTGAATACCCTTCGGGCAGTAGAAAGGCCAAAGTGCAAAGCAGAGAACTGAAAATACCAGGATGCAACACAAATGCAAAAAATTCCTGAAAAAGGGATGGATCGGAATATGTAGATAAGCATCTTTGAGATCCAGACACACCATATAAGCCTGAGGAAGCAAGAGAGGAAACTGCATCTGAAGAGACATTTGAAAAGTGGGCACCTTCAGAAAAGTGTTTAGACGACAGAGGTCTAGAATTGGTCTTCAAGTACCCCCCTTTCTGGGAACTAGAAACATTCTGGAGTAAAACACCTCCCCCTTTGGGACACAGGCACCTCTTGAATAGTACCCGGAGTCAAAATTTCTCAGAGTAGCTCTGAGAAAAAAGGGAGTTGCTCCTGAGGAGGCTGAGGAATGCCCAAAAAAGGGGGAGAGGATTTCCACACCATGAAATACCCCGGGCGAATAATGGACAGAACCCAAGAATCCTGAGTAATCTGAAGCCAAACAGGGAGAGAGAGAAAGAGAAAGAGGAACGTGGCCGGGAAAAGACTGATGGACAGCAACCTGGTTTATCTGGAAAGCAAGACTTTTGAGTCCCTGAAGTCTGAGTAGCTTCAGCAGGAAGAGCCAGTTTCCCACTCTTTTTGCCCTTAGTAAGAGGGCGAGATTGCCTGTGAACAAAGGCTAGTTTATTGGGGTAATTTCTCTGATATTCAGGAACAGGACAGACACATGTTTGAGTTCCTGTAAGGCCTTCCCCTTATCCTGAAGGGACTCAAACCACCAGCAGCTTCCCCAAACAAGTGTTTATTATCCAGAGGGGCATCATTAAACTTAGCCTTGATATCATCAGACAATAGTTGCAGCTGAAGCTAAGAATACCTGATCATCACTTAGCCAAAAGCAGCAACCTTAGAAGAGGCATATGCTGCATCATAACTACACTTGCTGGAATGATGAACCACCTGAGAGAAAGTCCCTAACAGGGAAAGAGCACAAGTCTTACCCTCAGTGTCTGGAATATCAGCTATAACCTGACAAGCCTTAGAAAAGAGAGCCAACACACACCTGGACATACGGGATCTGATAATTAATAGCCCTAAAAGTCAAGGTAGTTGAGGTGTAAACCTTCTTACCTAGCTTTTCCATGGTTCTGCTATCTTTATCACAAGGCATTAACTTGGGCGAAGGAAGCAACTCAGAGGGCTCATCAGAGGCAACAGACACCACTGAGGGGTCAGCAGCAGGACACTTGTAAAAAACAGTTACAGTCCTCAGCCACCTTATAAAATCTATCAGTTTTTTTGGGAGCAGGGGGCAGAGAATCAGGAGCTTTAGAGGCATTGGAAATTGCATCCAACAAATCAGCCAAAACTGGAGGAATAACAGAAGGTTTCAGATAGTCCATCTGCAGCAACTCATAGTACCTCTTATGGATTTCAGAGACCTAAACACAATCCCATTTAAAAAAAAAAAAACATCATCCTGGAGATTGTGTCCCCAAAAGACATTTATTCAAAGGGGGTATCAGGACTGTTAGACTCCTCTTTCTCAGACAAACAGTCAAAAGGGGAAGGAATCTGGGAACAGTAAGCAAGGGATTCCTCATCAGAATCCAACTTCTCCTCAGAGGAATCCTGTTCCCTGGGTCTTTTAAGTGGAGTAGAGGACCAAGGGGAAGCTGGAACAGAGACTCCCTGAGGAAGTTTCAATGCCATCAAAGCATTAAACAAACCCTGAGTGAAGGCCTGCCACTCATGCTGTGGATTCCTTAGGGGTTGGAGAAAGATGTTTAGTTTTATGTTTCTTCTTTAATGGAATGTCTGCCCTGTAAAACTTAGAGGGCTCTGACTCAGGACAACATTCAATAACAGTAGTAGGGACATCTTCCCTAACTAAAATCTGCAGAAGACCCCTAGGCCTGTCGGAAATAATTAACCATGGTTTCTCCTGAACATCTGAAATGGACATCTGCAAAGGCTCATTGGATGTGCTGACAGCCGGATCCCTGCCAGCCTTCAAACCGGTTATGGCAGAGGAATCCGACAAAAAAGCTGGACGAATCTCCATGTTCTACTTACCACAGGATAAATGTCCGGTGGTGGCTGGACAGCAGAAGATTCTCTTTTTTCTTGACCTTCTTCCCTAATGGCTGACCCTCAGTGTAGGAAGTTACTTCAATAGTATCCTTAGCGAGAAACTTAAGTTGCTGATTCTCCAGATATAATGTAAGGGAAGAAAGCCTACTACGCAGAGTCTTTGGTATGAACATCTGACAGACACAACAGATTGTATGGTCGTGAGAGGTGCCTAGACAAAATAAACACTGTCCGTGGTGGTCTTTATGGGAAATCTGTCTCCCGCACTGGCATTTACCCTTACTGGATGACATGAATCCCCAGAAGCAACCAAAAGTCAATAAAAAATTAAACCCCAGTGGGGCACTTATCTGCAATGGCTTGGAAACCAGCAAGAAAGGATACAGGCGTTCAGACCAATGATTGAGAGATGCATTCAGACTGGCAGCAAGGAAGTTCTGAGGATGGCACATCCAGATGTCATCTTTATGCTATGCGATAAGCGTACGTGTGACGTATGGGGTACCTTAAAGCAACAGTAGACTTTTGTATACTGGCTGGATGTCAGGCTACCAGAGTTTACAAATACTGCAACATGTGAAAGGAAGGACATATGAAGTTATCACCTACTTTTTATCTTCCAGAAATAGCTTTCAATAATTTTCATTACATCCACGAGATATGTTGCTCCTCTATTCATGTACCTCTCTTACTCTTTTTATTGTCACACCTCAAGTTATGCAACACCTATCTCGTCAACTCAAAAATTCCCTACTTTTGCCTGTTCTACACACGTTACTGACCAACCCTGCCTGGACAAAATCGCATGCAACTTATTTAACTTTTCACCCTACCTTCTTTACAAATAACAAATCTACAAATCTATCTACGTCATCACCTACTCTTTCAGGCTTAGATATACACCCACTGCAAAAGTACAGTTTTTTACCTACCATAAATGTAGATGTTCGAGTGTTCACACTGCTGCAGTCATTACACTAGGGCTATCCTGCCATCAGGCGGTCCCCGCAGTTGGCCAAAGTTCCAAAGTCTTGGTCCGGTGTCGGTTGCTGTCGCTTCTTCCCTGACGTCAGTGCGCCAGGGGTATATAAGATGCATCTGACGCCATTTTCTTCAGTTTTTCTTGCCCCAGATGTCAGGTGCCCCCAAGTAGGTAGGCAATACATATTGCTAATTAAAAATATACATATAAAATAAAAACAATACCTTCAGATACAAGCAAATACACCACAAAGGTTGTATAGGATAGAAAGGTATAGATAAGTCCAGCTAGTTCAGAGGGGATGGAGGGTGGGTAACCTGGACTGCAGCAGTGTGAACACTCGAACATCTACATTTATGGTAGGTACAAAACTGTACTATGTTCATCGTGTTATACTGCTGCAGTCATTACACTTGGGTAGAATTCCAAAGCTAAGGTTGGGTGGCTGGTCTATAAAGAGTTAGGATTGTCTATGAGGCCCTGCAGAACTGCAGTGGCAAATCCTGCTCTGGATTTAGAGTAAAGAGGCAAGTGGTAATGCTTGGTAAAGGTGTGCAATGAACTCCAAGTTGCAGCCTCCAAAATTTCCTTGGTAGGTACTCCTCTGAGAAAGGCTGTTGAAGTGGCTGTTGCCCTGGTGGAACGTGGCCTAATGTTATTAGGGACTGATTTTCCATGCTGTGTGTAGCAGTAATGAATAGTGTCCTATCCATTTGGATATAGTCTGCTTTGAGATAGCCTTGCCCTGTGATCCTGCAGCATATGCTACAAACAGTTGCTCAGTTTTCCTGAAAGCTTTTGTTTTGTCCAACTTGAAGTGTAGCTGCCTGTGTATGTCCAAAGAGTGCAGAAGTTTCTCCCCTTTATTCTGGGGGTTTGGATAAAAAGTTGGCAAATGGATGGTTTGGTTAAGAGCCACACTAGATACCACCTTTGGCGTAAAGGTAGGGTTTGTCCTTAAAGAAACCCTGTCCTGATGAAAAATTATAAAAGGTTCCACTGCCATTAATGCCTGTAGCTCTGAGAATCTTTGTGCTGAAGTTACTGCCAGGAGCAGAGCTGTTTTCCATGATAAAAATTTTAGATCGGCTGTATTGCCTGGCTCAAAAGGTGGCAGGGTCAGTTTTTCCAAAATGAAATTGAGGTCCCAAGTTGGTGTTGGTGTACTCCAGGGTGGCCTTAAGTTTTTAGCCCCTCTGAGGTACTGCTTTAGCAATGGATGAGAGAATCAAGGAGGATCCGTGTTGTAATGTGCTGAAATGGCAGAGGCGTGGATCTTAATTGATGAGAAGGATAGGCCTTTGTCCAGCATCGCAGTTAAGTATGGTAAAATCTGAGGAATGTTTGGGACAAGAGGGTCAAGGCTTTGAGCCTGGTTCCAGGCGCAGAATCTCCTTTCCTGGTGCTAGGCCTCCTGGCCTCCAAAATAACATCCATAACAGCTTTAGAGAGAGAGGTGTTGCCTGTTTGACTAATGAATCTGCCATACAGCCAGGTTTACGGTTTTGAGCTGACTGTGCAGGATCGGATTGTTTCGAGTCAGAAGGTGTGGAATTTGAGGCAAAATCCATGGTGGGCCTTGAGCCAAGTTCTTTAAGATTGAGTACCAGTGCTGGCGTGGCCAGTCCGGAGCAATCAGGATCATCTGTGGTTTTTCTTGTCTGGTTTTTAGGAGTACCTTTGGAAGGAGAGGCAGTGGTGGGAAGGCATAAACTTTTAGGCTTTTCCAGCTGAACGAGAGAGCATCCACTTTCCATGCTTGTGTGTGGTAAGTCCTTGTGCAGAATTTTTGTAGTTGGCAATTCAGTGGGGAGGCAAAAAGATCTTTGTCTGGGCATCCCCATTTTTGCGTTACCATACTGAAGATTTGTGGATTCAATTTCCATTCGTGAGGGTCCATGATATTTCTGCTTAGATCGTCTGCCAGAGTATTTTTCTTTCCTGGCAGGAATTGTGCTTGCAGATGAACTTGATACCTTAGAGCTATGTTCCACAAGGTCATGGCTTGCCTGCATAGGGGATAAGAATGAGTGCCCCCTTGCTTGTTTATGTACCACATTACTGTGGTGTTGTCTGTCTTTAATAATAATTGCCCTATATGCAGAAGGTCCTTGAAAGCTATTAGGGCATTTTGAACAGCCAACATCTCTTTTTGATTGATGTGAAGATGCATCTGGTCTGTGGTCCACTTGCCCTGAATGCATTTAGTTGCCATGTGTGCTCCCCAGGCGTAATCCGAAGCATCTGTTGTTAGAGTCTGCCTGGCTGTGGGTAGGGTAAAAGGCTGACCCTTGTTTAGGTGACATGCCTGTGCCCACCATTGAAACTCCTGTTGTAGGCAGGGTATCACTGGTATTACTGCTTCTAAACTGAGAGTGTTGAGTCCAAACACTTTTTAGATACCATTGTAATTTCCTCATATGCAGTCTGGCATATGGTATTAGTAGTATGCAGGATGCCATGAATCCCAGGGCCTGCAGAATTTTTCGTGCAGAGAGATGGGACTTTTTGCCAGTAATTGAAAATATTGAGTTAATTGAATTTGTTTGTCTGGCGTGAGATAAGCCATCTGGGCCATTGTATTTAAGCTGGCACCCAGGAATATAATCTGTTGTGAGGGCACTAGTTTTGACTTCGTTTCGTTTACTGTGTACCCTAGAGAAATTAGCAACCTTTTTACAAACGCCAGATGCTGTAGAAGAATGTCCTTTATCTCTGCTTGAATGAGGCAGTCATCCAGGTATGGATATATTTGAATTCCTTTTTGTCTACAAAATGCAATTACTGGTGCCAGACACTTTGTAAAGACCCTGGGCGCAGTAGACAAGCCAAATGGCAGTGCAGAGAATTGGTAGTGCATTGTACCAGCTTTGAATCTGAGGTATCTTCTGCAATTTTGTCTGATAGGGACATGCAGGTATGCCTCTTTGAAGTCCAGAGTAACAAGCCAAGCCTTCTTGCCCAGCATGGGTAGAAGCTGCTGTAATGTCAACAGTTGGAATTTCGGAATATCCAGGTAAGTATTTAGAATTGAAAGGTCTAGTATGGGCCTTCAGGCCTTGCCCTTTCTGGGGACCAGGAAAAGTCTTGAGTAAAATCCTTGTCTTTGTTCCTGTTGTGATACTTTTTGAATAGCTCTCATGTCCATGAGGACTGAAATTTGTTTTTGTGCCTCTGCCCATTGATTCTGTAGCAGGTCTGGCATTCCTTTTAGCCTTGGTAAAGTATGAAAGTGGAACCTGTAACCTTGAGACACAATATTCAGAACCCAGAGGGGTTGGGAGGGTGGCCTAATGGTTAAGGTGTTTGCCTTACAAACACAAGATGCAGGGTTTGAGTCTCACAAGGGATAATTGGCTAGGCTTAAAATGGCTCGCAAGGGCAGTTAGCCTAGTACTAATCTATGAATCTATTTGTCTTGGGTGATTGTTTGCCAGTTTTGAGAAAAAAGTGCTAATCTTCCCCCTAAGGGGGCTGCCAAAAGGGAAGTGCTTGGTGTACGAAGGGGGAAGTCATTAGGACTGTTTCCTGTAAGGTTGAGACTTGTCCTCGCCTCCTTTTGGGGTTGTCGTGCCCCACGTCATTGTCTGTTAGAGCCTTGGGGTTGAGATCTGCCTCTTGGGCGTCTGTACCTGCCTCTCTGTGGCCTGTCTGACACTGGAAAGGACCAATTCTTTGTTAGCCAACTTCTGCTGAATCGAGGTGGCTGTACCTGTAAGAAATCCTTGACTGTTTGCATAGATTTAGCTTTATCCTCCATTTTCTTTAACACCTCTTCTGCCTTAACACCAAACAAGGTATCATGCTGTAAAGGAGCATCCAATAATTTTGCCTTAACATGATCAGGTAAACTCTGTTCTTTTAACCAAGCATGTCTTCGAATCACAGAACCTGTAACTGCAGCTCTACAAGAGGCCTCTAAAGAATCAAAACCACACTGCAGAGTATGTTTTCCCACCTGTTCAACTGCATGCAATAAATCCTGCATTTCTTTACAGTCAGGAGCTTCTGGGCTTGCAAGCATTTTCTGTTTTAACTGAGCCATTAAATATTATTGGTACTTAAGTATGTGAAACTGGCAATTTAAAGCCCTTACTGCTAAAGTTGCAGAAGTGTAAACTTTCTTCCCCCATCTATCCAAAGCTCTGGAATCTCTGTCAGCGGGTACTGGATTTTTTGCAATGGAAGCCTTAACCCCTTCTGGACCCTGGGGAATAGTTTCTGGATCAGCAGAAACTTTTTTTTATAAAGAAACCTGTGAGAGTCAGGTACTCTATAATACCTATCTGGCTTGGCTGGTGCAGGGGGCAAAGAATCAGGAGGATAAGCTGGATTCAGAGAACACATCATCCACAATATCAAGCACAGGCGGAATAGCCAGGGGCCTGTGTTGAGGCAATAAAAGGAAATCCCTGAGCCTTTTCTTGGATTCTGAATAATCCTGATTTTCCCAATAAAAATGCTCCCTCATGGTATGTAAGGTTTCCCCAAAAGAATAATCCTCAGGAGGAGAGGCTGAAGGGATAGATTCTTCAGCATCAGAGTCCTCATAAGGGGGTAGAGAGTATCCCTGGTCTGAAGAGGAATCAGAGGAAATAGAAACCTGATCAGAGGAATCATAGTCTGTTTCCTGCCTAGGCCTTTTCTCAGGAGGGGGATGGGAACCCCTGATTAGAGTAATGAGGTCTTCGGCCATTTTAAGCATCTGTTTCTTAGGCATGGAGGACTGTCCAGGAGAATGCTGTACTTGCTTCTTTGTCTTTAATGGTACTTTTGTCTTGGTTGTTGCTTTAATGGTAAGTTGTGAAGGTCTGAAAACACCCTCAGAAGCCGATGCCTGCTCAGCAGCTCCGGACCCATCTGAGGGATTAGTTTCCATAGGCCCAAAACCTTGAGTTTCCAGAGGCCTAGTTGTCTCCACGTGAGAGTCGGAGGCAGCCTGTGGCTCTGAGGTAGCAGGTGTCAGGGGCTGCGAATTCACCTCACTGAGAACCGGCGACTGGCCTAGAAGAGGTCTCGTCATCGGTTTTGGACCTCGGATGCCTGTCTTTATCCTTGTCTTTGCATTTTTTCGGAATTGCGGTCGGTTGATCCGACGGCATCGTATAATTGAAACTTCGGCCAAAGTAGTGCAAAGCAAAATCAAAACGTCTTTTTATAGTGCGTTTGTTAAATCTAGCACAAAACCGACAACTAGTGATGTCGTGATCAGGGCCTAGGCATGGAATACAGTAAGAGTGGAAGTCCTTATGAGGTATTTGCTTCCCACAAGAAATACAATTATTAACTTTTTCTGACATTGGTCTGAGGCAAGAAAAAAGTTTCCCCAACGGGGTACTTAGCTTTATTGAAGACTTTGGATCTGAAATTCAACTTTGAAAATCTTGCGAACTGCTTCTGCTTCGGGCACCGCGTGGCAAGAAAGACTGAAGAAAATGGTGTTGGATGCATCTTGTATACCCCTGGCGCACTGACGTCAGGGAAGAAGCGACAGCAACCGACGCCAGACCAAGACTTTGGAACTCTGGCCGACTGTGGGACCGCCTGACGGCAGGATAACCCTAAGCCCACACCTGTGATCCCTGCCACCCTCACTTACCTTTCCTACATCTACATCCAAGAAACTTAAACATTTCCTCCATCAGCATCCAAAGTACAGTTAAAGTAATAATAAAGTAAAGTTATTCCACTCCTGGATCTCTCATTACTCTCCTGACTTTGTCATCCCCACTGAAACCTGGCTTAAGCCACACATCAATCACTCTGAAATTCTTCCTCCAGGCTATAACATTATATGCGTGGATACAATAAATAAAAAGGCTGCTGCTGTAGCCATCCTATTTTAAAACCATCTTGCTCTCTCTCTCTCCAACCTACATTTCACTCAGCAGACACCAATTTCTAACCTGAAACTAAACCATCATAAATATCTATGCATCACTGTCCTGTATATCCTCCAGGTAAAAATATCCCCATTCTGGAATAAAATCTTAATTGGATATCAAATTGCATATCTTATGAAATTACAATCCTTGGTGATGTCAACACTGACTGGCAGCACATTTCAGACTATCCCTCAAATAGCATCAACCTTCTATGGATTTATACAACTTACAACCTCCCATACTCTCCCCAACAAAACCTCAAATTTTGGCTCCACTCTAGAGTGGATCATAGCTTCTAATCCTAAACAGTACAGCTCTCCCAGAACCATTCCAGACTCACTGAGTGAGCAGTATCTCATCTATGTCCAAAGATTAGTGACCCACACCTCCAAAGATCAACTTCTTTAAAAATACCTTAACCCTACCAACTTTAATAATTCAACCTGATGTTTTCAACAATGTTCTTCAATCCCTTAACTGGTCACCTTTACAACTTGCCTCTGGATGATGCTACACTTAAATTCAATTCAGTATCACTCAGTTCCCTAAAAAGCCTCCCTCCCATCAGAAGAAAACATGTTTAATCCACATTAGTTGCACACTAATGCACAAGAGAGACAAAGCTTGGCGAAACTGGCAAGGAACCAAATCTGCTGCCCACTTTCAAAATTATAAGCATCTCTGTACTCTTGCTAAAGTTACTACTGATGAACAGTATTACTTAGATCCACAAATAAACTATATATATATATATATATATATATATATATATATATATATATATATATATATTTATATATATATATTTATATATATGTATATATACATACATACATATATATATATATATATATATACACATACATACACACACACATATATATAAAAAGAAAAATAAATTCTGGTCCTCTGTTAAAATCTTACACCCTGGAACTCCTACAGCCCCCAATCCCTGCCTAGTTAGCTCTCCATAGAAACTGCTACTGAATTTAACTCCTGTCTTATAAGCTCTATTGTTACCCTAACACAAAATCACAGTGACCCTGATTAGGTCCCCTCTTCCAATCAACATCTTTTCTCCTTAAAAAATTCTCTCTATTCCACATATAAAACACTTACTCAGTAAGCTCAAGCTCTGGTCACCCTTTGTTGGCAGCCTACAATATCTAAAGCTTACAGCTACTTTCTGAAATACGCTCGAATAAATCCAGTATTGGGTTCAGTGGTGGATTAAAAATACTTGGAACCCTGAATTCAGAAATTTCACAATTATTCCCATTGAAGAACAGATTCAGGTTCAACTTACAAGTGTACAGTATGAAGTCAAAGTCCTGCTCAAATCAAAATTTATACTTGGCACGAAAGTCAAACGTTTGGACAAAAAGTCTCCTAAGGTACTGTTTACTGCATAGCTTGAATAATTAAAGATGTTAAAGTCCCCGTCTCAATTTTTTACAATATTCAGGGACCAATCATTTCCCCTTCCATTTCGAACCCTATATTTCAGTAGTCAATTCAGTTACTGCAATGTTAAAATCAAGTACCTCATATGTTGTTACCGACGACAGTTCCTCCTCCTGTTGTTGTTAACAGATGAGGTACTTGTTTTTAAGACTGCAGTAACTGAACAAAAATTCAGACAGGGACTTTAACTTGAAACTGCACACTCAAGTTGAATTTGAATCTGTTGTTTAATGGGAATAATTGTGAAATTTCCGAATTCAGGGTTCCAAGTATTTTTAATCCACCACTGAACCCAATATTGGATTTATTTGAGCATATTTGTGAAATAGATTTAAGGAATATTGATAGCAAAAAAACAGCAGAAAGAAGAATTGTATTAATGTTCAACCTGCTGAATGGGAAATGTTAGAAAATTTAAGAAAAAGTAGAGTGAGGGTTTCCAAACCTGATAAGGGTGGGAGACTTGTGTTTATGAACATTTTTGATTATAATGAGAGAATGTTCAATATGTTAAATACTGACACGTATATTTTGGTTTCCTTGAATGAACTGAACCAAGCGTATAGGAGAATTAACATTTACTTGAAAGACTTGTTTATAGAGAATCGTATTGACCTTGTTTTATTGAATTATTTCTCTATGCCGGCCCCTCAGATTCCAGTGATTTTCAGGATTCCGAAAATTCACAACGATTTGGAAAATCCCCCTTTCTGGGCAATTGTGAACTGTAGGAATTCCATTATGTACCCCCTAGCTAAGTTTGTAGATAATTTTTTGAAGTAGTTATAAAGTGAAGGAACTTTATATTTGCAAAGATTAATGGTCCTTCTTGGAGAACCTCAACAGTTTGAATTTTGAAACCGGATTTTAACTTTGCTACTGTAGATGTGAAGGACCTTTATACTGTAATCCCACATGATCTAGGAATTGAATGGGTGTGCCTACATTTAGCTAAGAAGGGTGTTAGTAACACTAATATTTCCCTTATACAGGAATTACTGGATATTATTTTGAGCAAAAATTTCTTCTTGTTTGAGGGTAAATATTATTTTCAGAAAAAAGGTAGGAGCCAGTTTAACTAAGTTAGTTATGGTGTACTGGGGAGAGCGAATTTGTATTTAATTATAATCCCTTTATTCAGTACATTTTTTACTACAGCAGATTTTTGGATATTTTTATTATATTTAAGGGTGGACATGATTTATTTGTTGACTTTATTGAATACTGTAACAGAACAACAGAATTTCTAACATTCATCCACACATTCAATACAGAGGAGATAGCATTTTTAGACATGGACTTGTCTAAGGATAGACAGAATAGATGTTATAAAGCAAAGATCTAGAGAAAGGAGACATATTTGAACTCCTTTTTGCACTTTACTAGCGCTCACCCTTGGTATCAGAAAAAAATCTGTTGTGAAGGGACAACTTGGAAGAGTAGCCAGAATGTGCACTACTAATTTTGACTTCATGACTGAATATGACTTGTTAGTCCAAATGTTTTCGAAGAGAGGCTGCCCAACACCCTTACTCGAATTGGTGAATGAAGTTCAAATGAAAAGAAATGCAGGGCTATCTTGGGGGAGGTGGAGAATGTATGATGGAAAATGGGGGTACAGTAAGTGATGATATTCAATAAAGTGAAATAGTAAACTATCCCTTGACTTTTATAACCCCTTATAATATTGATGCTGGCAACATTAAACGAGTCTTGATTAAGAATTGGAGTGTAATAGCATCAGAGGGGTCCTTAGTGAATAAACTAGGTGCTAACTCTAAATTCAATTTTAGAAGAGCTCAAAACCTGAAAGGGTTATTAGAATTAAAAAATTTGGGACTGACAAGGCAACAAGGTATGTTCCAAATGTGAGGCCTGTGCCTATTGTAAGCATATGGATGTGGGTTATACATACACACAAAGGGAGAAAGTATACTTGTAAGGGCAAGTACAACTGCAATTCTATAAGAGTGGTGCATTTAGCCCAGTACCAGTCTTGTCCTAGTTTTAACATAGGCAAGACTGACCGTAAATTAAGAGAGCATGTGTATGAACACCTATAAAATATTAGAAAAGGGAGGTTGGAATGTGCTTTAGCAAAACATGTGATCAGCCAGGCCACTCATTTTTATTTAGAGTGATAGATCAAGTTAAGTATGATGAAAGAGGAGGTTCACAAACCCTAAGACTTGAGCAGTGCGAGTTAATTTGGCAGACTAGAACACATGCCTATAATCAACCAGGATTAAATGATCTGTGTTCTATAGTCTGCATGCTGAAATTGAAGAGTTTGACTCGTTGAATAGTTTATAATTTTATATTATTTGCGTATTTTTGCTTGTGCATGTTTTGAAAAATAAGGATGCTGAATGTTTTTCAAAGGGCGAATGGTATTTTAAACGTATTTTAAATAACTTTATATGCATTCAAATTTTTTTCTTAGAAAAGTAATGTGGTCACTTTAAAAGTTTAACATTGCTTGGTCATATGACTTTTACCCCTGATCATGTGATTTTGTATTTAGTATTTAAAAGTGCATCTGATATGGTTGTTCTGTTTGTCTGAAGTTAAGTTATTAAACTTGATGAAAGAGCTAACATACAAAAAGCAGTTTGTTTCTGTTTTTTGCCTCTTTTGTTTTAATTTTTATTCAAGCTGACTCACTTCTTATGTTCAGGACACTGGAGGGGGGTTATTCAAAGCAAAGGATAAAGGATTTCAAACAGTAAGGAAACTTCATGCTTTATATGTTAGGTATAGGTCTACTATAAGACATCAACATACAGAGCACAGAGAGGTTACAACCTTCGGCTGTAAGACAAGTTTTGAAATCCTTAGATTTTTCTTGTTGGAAATGTTTGTACCTTTTCAAACTTCACCAGACTGTGTGACTGGGTTTCAGAACAGGGTATAGAAATCACTCTGGTAAGAGCTGTATAGACAAGGACAATTACCTCCATGGTACGGCTCTCAATTCCATGGAGGAACAGATGAGTAACTATATGCTTTGTGAAAATCATCAGACAGCATGAAACAAAAAGTAATCTTCTATAAAGGACTCCAACATCTTTTACAATTTTGTCAACTTTTAGCTGTTAACATCAATAGTGTATAAAGCTGATGGTGTGAAAGCTTGCCAAATGTCAGTATGCTCAATTTTAGACATTGAAGGCAGGGACACCGCATAGTTATTACACTACAACCATTAACTGATAAATAGATAAGGAGGGGTACGTGAATTCCATCAGCTAGCTGAAATTTATCAGCAGAATCCCAAACCATGTCCTTTGGGATCCCTGGTGAAAGGACATCACAGTACACAGTTTATCACAGGCTTGGAAAACACTGCTCTGTTCTGGCTCTTGCTGTCAAATTGTACAGTCTGATAAATGTGGGCACCCCTGCTTAAATGGCAGCTTCACAAACATGCTGTCCTGATATATGATAAGTGAGCCCAAGAAGCTGCTGGTGACAGTACAGCCTCACCACCACCTATAAGGTATGCGAACAGGTTTCACAATTTAAGAAAACTACCACCTAGACATCTGGATATGGTCTATTTACCAATTTATTTTATTTTTATTTATTTTATTTTACATTTGTTGACCGGGCTAGTCCAGCTGGATATATGTCCATTTTCAAAGGAGGCCCGGGGAGAAAAGCTCCGCAAATTACAACAACATAAAAGGTCAAGACAAAGACAATAACAGTATAATTTGGTACATAAGAAGTTTTAACAATTATAGTACAAGCCTAAGATTATATATTTTATATTTCAGTAGGAAAAAGGAAAAATTTATCTAAGAATAGATGAATAAGACGAATACATTTGTATTAGAAATGGTGTAGTACAAATCTTTATAACATATTACAAAATTAGATACACCTAGTAATTTATGATAAGAGATACGAAGGTCTCACAAAAACCTAAGAAAGAAAAACACTAGAAATCAATAGATAGAGTACAGAAGAACAGCAAACAAGGATGGATTTCTAGTGTTATTTAACACATAGGTTGTGATACTATATGAAGGTGTTTAATCAATCCACAGTATATACTTATTTACATGAGAAAAAATCCTAAGGAAGGTTAAGCTCACTAAAAATTAGTGAGACAACACAAGCTCATGATCATGGGAGGCTAGGAATTGTGGGAGTCTAGTTAATAGTTAGGTACTTAGTCCGGGTTAACACAGGGGCATAGCCAGTGTGATTTGAGGTAGGGTTTAAGCTTGCTTTTAAATAAGCTGACAGAGGATATTGAGGTTAGCTGGCTTGGGAGGATATTCCAGGCTTTACCTACTGTATTGGAGAACAAGGTGTCACCAGCTAAGTTGTTGGATTTTGATATTTGTACAAGTAGGTTATTAGCTGAGCGTAAGGTCTTGAGGTTATTATAGGGGATGACTAGGGATGTAAGTATGGGTGTATTTTGAGGTAAATACAGGATCTTATGGGCTACTATTAATTGATTGAAAAGTATTAAATTTGGCAGCTCTAACCATCCTAACTGATTCAGAATGATACACTGATGAGTTCTATACGAGGACCCAGCTGCAAATCTGGCAATATTGTTGTAGGAGGATGTAAGTTTACTCAGATTACTTCTACATATTTTGGTATAGATAGGGGAGGCATAGAGCAAGGTAGAGATGAGGTGGGTATGAGCAATAGTAACCCTGGCTGGAGACCAAATATCTTATTGTCCTTTTCCTCATCAAAACAAATTACCTCTCTTCATGACAGTTGTCTTACTGAGGTAATATCAGAGCTAACAGTGCAAATCTAAACTGTGCAGTAGTCTCTTTCCTTTGTTATCCCAGTTTTGGGCTGTGGGCAGGTAGGATTAAAAATACTCATACATAACTAGCGACATGTAGGAAGGTTAAGTGCTTAACAGACTGTTTTATGGAAACTGCACATATGTTAAGGTCAGTAATTGTAATGCTCTATCATCTGATGGTATACCTCATAAGGATACAATGTTCTACCGCAAAGACAGTATCACCAGGCTGTGTGAGCTCAAATGGTTGTACTATCAATTTTAGAACACCAAAGTTCACATCCCACACTAGCAACACACTTGTCACTGGAGGTCTCAGATGTAAAATTCCACTAAGAAAAAAAGTATGCCTTGCTTTCTGGAAGCTAGCTGAGCAGACCAAGACAAGCATGCTGACAATACAGACATGTACCACTGGGAGAACATGCAAGGACCATCTCAAAAAATGCAGTAGTCCAATTATGACAAAATTAAGTTGGTATGTACTTCTATTCTCTGTTCATGTTGAAAACCAGAGAGAATTGCTCAGCTAAGACATTGAAAATAAAGGGAGTATACATGCAGAAAACCACATTTCAACAAGAAGAAGCCATCTGCTCTCCATTCTATGTCCTGCAGAACTATGGAAGCTGGGCATTTTTTTTTATGAGATTATCTGAGATCATTATTTCTGGATATTCGTGTTAGAAATCTATCTGTAGTCTTCTCCACTCATGGGTCACAGAATTCTGCTTAATGTACAGCCAAGTTTAGATATCCTGTAAGAAGAACTGCATGAAGGGTTAAGTCCCTTCAAAGTTTGATTTCAAGATCTTTAATGCTAGACTACATAAATGGTAATGTTGTACACCTTCACTGTTTTCATTTTTATATACTGCAAGGCAGCTGTGTTGTCTGCCTGAATCAACACGTGGCTTAAATGAAATTAACTATGAAAAGCCTTCAATGATAACCACAATACCTGGGATGCATGATCTGCACTTGGGGAAGCAGTTTGCTTTCTCAGGTTACCTCCATTTAAAAACACTAAATTACACAGAAAAAGTTATCTATTTAATACTTCTGGTAAATCAAGCTGCAAAGATGTCCTCTACTAACAATGGAAGAAATGGTGTGTGTGGAGGAATCTAGGAGTATTCTGAAAGAGAAATTCTTCAGGAGCTAGGATGCTTAGGTGGGGGGTGGGAGGCATGATACTCGGCGTTCAAGTAGAGAAACAAAAACAAAATATTAAGGTTGAATGTTGCAGGCATTGCCAATAGTTTGAAAGCCATAAGGATTAAATTATGGAACCCGACTCAGTTGTATTCAGTGTAATATGAAATGTGTGGAAGTGGTTACAAGAAAAGAAGTGGACTTACTGCTAGACCAGCAAAAAATAGCCAGCAAATGTGCAAGCTTTGGGATAAAACAACTGAGAAAGTATTAAAAACAGATTAAACTGCAATTAAAAGGGATGCAGAACAAGGGAAGAAAACAAAAGCCGAGACTGCATAATGTTGTGAAGGCTGAAAAAGGAAGGGAAGGATTTGATGGGTTAGCAAACAATTCAATGGGGACAACACTTACGAAACATGCCATTATTAGACTTGGAGGTTCAAAGAAAACCTAGACCAATATTAACAGAATTCCTGACATGTTATGAAAAACAATGGGTGGCAACCAGGTAGGAAGCTATCAGTGGAAAAGAGAGAGAGCTGTACTTATTGGGCATATTTCCAAAGTGACACTCAAACATCACTTGAGATATGTAAGTGAAGAAAAATGAAACATAACCGGTTTTCATCTGCTACTCCAAAAGTATTCTGGAATAGTGAGTTGACAACTTCTGCAAGCCAGAATGAAGCAACTTGGAAAGCTAAAGAACCTACCTCACAACTAGATCTACAGGTGGAACACAATGACAGACTGTTAGAGAGATACTGGTGTTGCTGAAGAAATGAATAACAACTGGCAAGAAAGGTCAGACTGGAGAAAGAAGAGGCACTTGCTTATAACTGCAACTCCCAGCACAAGATAGTTGGATAAACTATAAAGTTCTATGTGATTAAATGTACTAGACAGTAACAGGACATCTACATTAAAATTCAAGTTAGTTTGTTAGCCCAGTGACATGGAGGAATAAAGTCCTGTCTATGGCCCAGGCACCCCAAGTTCAAATAGTGGCTTGGGTGCTTGAAGAAGCTGTCGGATGCGATAGATGTGTTTATCAAGAAGTAGGTGTGCAGAGCTAGCTACAGACTGTAGAAGCCATTCACAGAAAAAAGAATGGGGCAGCAACCTGGAAACATGTGCAAGGTCTTCTAAGCCACTGATGGGCAGTAGCCTTCAATAAAAAAATGCCCAAGCACAAAAGTGTGACTGCATATGAGATGGCATTGTGGACTCTCACAGTGATGTGGGCCACAAGTCCACCCCACCCAGGGAAGATTAGGCAAAAATCAAACATCCTCACTGCCAGGCTGCAAGTACAAAAGCATCTCTCGTGGCTGCCTAAATTATGGTGCACTCTTCATGACAGCTCTCACCCTAGTGGATCTGAGGGTGATCCTCATTCACTTAGAGAATGAATGGGCACAGTCTGACAGAGAAGGTTTGATGATGGCAAGCACGGGGGAAGCATACAAAAAATAAGTTAATGGAAGGCTTACATACTGCACAGATACAACATGCTAAGTTTGGTCTATGTTGCAGGCTAAGTGACTGTATTTGTATTTACTGAAAATAATCACAGAAAGTATATGAGGAAAATTACCCAATTACATACGTGTGCTGCCAAAATCTACATCTGACTTGAGTACTCTTATTTTACTCATGAGTTAAGTCACCATGATGATGGTGGTAACCACACTTCTGCATTACTGGACTGGATATCTGCAAAACAAATGTCAAACAGGAAAGGGTTTGGCATCGACTTCTATGGTACTCCATTAGTTTCATTTTACATTCAGATAGGGAACCAGCAATTTCCACAACTTGGGATCTTCTGGGCAGCAGACAACATGGGGCTGCACATTAAATATGTCTAAATTTTCAACAATACCAGTGGAGGGGCTAGTTTGCAAAGCCTTAGCAAGGTGAAGCTAAGCAGCATGCAAAGAGTGACCAATGTCTGCAGTCTCCCTCTCTTAAAGAAGCTTACAAGGTTCAGACGAAAGAACCTCCCTTCATACTGAAGACAAATTAATTCTTTAGATGTTTATGTTACCAGGGATGAAAAAGGTGCACTTCACTCTAGTTTACATAAGAAAGAATGCAGGATGAACAACATCTTGCATCGTAATAGTATGGATTCCAGCTTTGTTCATAGGAATATAATGAAAGGACAGGGGGTTAGAATATCTAGACTAACCGTGAAAATGAAAAGCTGCTGAGAACTTCATGAATTTAAAATAGATCCCTGGGACAGACGTTATTCATAATCAATTTCTAGATGTGTAGGCACTTGATGGGACAGGAAGGGCAAAACCTTATTTCTCCAGTTGGAAAGCTTTTAATACTAATAAATGTCAAGTTAACCCTGCAGGCTCGAAACAGATGAACAGGGTGGGATAACAGAGAATCCAGAAATTACCACTAGAGTCCACTGGAAGAACCTCATGTGCAACCAAGCCATGGGAATGAGAATGATCATGGCTGCCATGGACTCAAACGCCCGTAGAACATATCCCGCCGGGGAAGTTCGGGCTTGAAGAATGCACAAGATGTGATGCTTGAGAGATAGAAGCCTGTCCGAAGTTAGAAAACCTTGGTCTGAATGGTGTCTAACCGAGCTCCAATAAAATCCAGAACATGAGCCGGGTCCAACAAGGACAAGTTGAGATTTATGGTGATACCCAACTGGTAGGCGGTCTTGAGAAGGAGATCCCTGGCTTGGCAGAGTCTATCCCTGGAGGGAGCGGAAAGGAACCAATCGTCCAGGTAGGGGAAGACCTTGAAACTCTACAGCCGCAGGTAAGCTGCTACCACTGCTAGCACTTTGGTGAACATCCTGGGGGCTGTAGTAAGACCAAAGGGTAGCGCTCTGAACTGATAATGATTGATCCCCAGATGGAGGCAGAGGAACCTCCGAAAGCGCCTGTCCATTTTCATATGATAGTACGCATCTTGGAGGTCCACCGAGCACATCCAGTCGCTCTCCTGCAGGAAGGACAGGATAGACTGGAGTGTGACCATCCAAGAATTTCTTCTTGGCAAATGACAAGTTTAGGGTTGAAAGATCCAGGATAGGTCTTAAGTCCTCCGTTTTTTTTTTTTTTTTTTTTTGGGCACTAAAAAGAACCTGGAATAGATGCCTAATCTGGACTGGCCTGGGGGGACGGGCTGGATAACTTGCTTTTTGAGTAGCTTGAAAATTTCCACTGCTGCTTCCTCCCTTTCTGTGTGCCAAATGCCTCAAGGAACATCGACTCGTCAGGGTTGGGTTTTTCAGCAAACCAGCCCCCACACTGGCAAAGGATTTCCATGATGTCTCCAAAGGAGACATCATCAAAGGGTGACCAAGGGGAACCTTTCCCTTCCTCCAAGTCGGTGTTCTTCATCAGAGACTCCAGTGGGGAGTCTAACTGTCTCCTTTTACACGTATGTTTTCAAGGAGCCTCTTCGGGGGGGGGGGGGTCTCTCAGGAGGACTCAAAAAAGTACAGTTGTGTACACTTACCATAAATGTAGATGTTAGAGTGTATTCACTGTTGCGGTCATCACACTTGGGTTATCTGCCTGTAGGTAGCCCTCAGTCAGCCCGAAGACCAGAGTCTTGGGATTTCTGTATCGGATGCTGTCACCTCTTCCATGACGTCAGGTCATCAGGGGTATAAAACATGCAGCAGACGCCATTACATCAGTTTTTCTTGCTCCAGATGTTAGGAGCCCCCAAAATAGGAAGCAATCACATGGTGTGGAACACTTCCAGTAGAAAGTAAATACCATTCCCATAAGATATGGCCAAAAATGAGGACAGGTTGAAAGTATAGAAAAGTCGGGGCTGGAGGGAGGGTAAACCAGGACTGCAACAGTGAATACACTCGAACATCTACATTTATGGTAAGTGTATACAACTGTACTATGTTCTTCGTGTTTCACTGTTGCAGTCATCACACTTGGGTTGATTCCCAAAGCTGAGGAACGGTGGAGGCAGTCAAGAAGTATTAGGGCTGGCTAGCAGGCCTTGTAAGACTGCTGTGGCAAATCCAGCTATGGATTTAGGAAAGAAAGTGGTAATGCTTGGTGAAGGTGGGCACAGAACTCAAGGATGTAGCTTCCAGGATGTCCCTGGTAGGGACTCCCCTGAGAAATCCTGTAGAGGTTGAGGTAGCCCTAGTGGAATGAGGTCTGATCCCCTGTGGGTTAGGTTTTCCATGGTGTTTGTAGCAGAAATGGATGCAGTGTGCTATTCATTTAGAAATGGTTTGCTTTGAAATGGCCTTGCCCTGTGCCCCTGTAGCAAAGCTGACTAGCAGCTGGTCAGATTTTCTGAAAAGTTTAGTCTTGTCAAGGTAGAACCTGAGCTGTCTGTGCACGTCCAAGGAGTGCAGGATCCTTTCCCCTTTATTCTGAGGATTAGGAAAAAAGGTTGGTAAATGGATTGATTGGTTTAAAGCCACACTGGATACCACCTTGGGCATAAATGATGGGTTAGTCCTGAGGGAAAGCTAACTCAAACACTGTTGTTGCTGAAGTGATGGCTAGAAGTAAGGCTGTTTTCCAAGAGAGGAATTTTACCTCTGCTGTAGCAGCAGGCTCAAAAGAGGGGAGCGTGAACTTCTCTAGTACAAAGTTAAGGTCCCAGGTAGGAGTGGGAGCTTTCCTTGGGGGTCTTAAACTGTTAGCTCCTCTCAGGAACTGTTTGATCACAGGGCGAGAGAAGAGAGGTGGCTCAGTATTGTAATGAGCTATGATGGCAGAGGCATGAATATTAATTGATGAGAAGGATAGGCCTTTGTGGAGCAGCTCTGCTAGATAATCTAGGATTTGAGTGGGCACGGCTGCATCCTTTCCTAATAGGATTTCCTAGTACTAGGCCTCTTGGTCTCAAGGATAACATCCAGCACCTGTTTGCTAAGGGTTGCTGGTGATGTATTCAGGGAATAAGCCAGGCTGCTAGGTTCATGGGTTGCAGCTGAGGATGCAAAATCTGTCCCTCCTGCTGGGACAGCAGAGAGGGGGTCTGATGTAGGTGCCAGGGTGGCACTGCTGTCAGACTGCATAGGAGTGGGTACCAGTGCTGGCATGGTCAGTCTGGTGCAATAAGGATTGTCCTTGACCTGTCCTGTTTAATCTTGAGTAGTACTTTTGAAAGGAGGGGCATAGGGGGAAAGGCATAGATTGAGAGGTTTTCCCATGTAAAGATAGGGCATCCACTTTCCATGCTTGGCTGTGGGGAATTCTGGTGCAAAATTTGCTCAGCTGATGGTTTTGGGGGGAAGCAAAGTCCACTTCTGGTGTCCCCAACTTGTGCATTAGAAGTTTGAATGAGTTGGGTTCCAGTTTCCACACGTGTGGGTCCATTAGCTTTCTGCTTAAGTCATCTGCCAGTGAATTTTGTTTGCCTGGCAGGAATTGAGCTTGCAGGCGCACTTGACAAATCAAAGCTGTGTACAGAGCCATGGCTAACCTGCAGAGTGGGTAGGAATGAGTTCCCCCTGCTTATGTACCACATAACTGTTGTGTTGTCTGTCTATCAAGAGTTTCCAACAGGATAAGGTATTTGAAGCCTGTCAGTGCATTCTGTACAGCTAACATTTATTTTTGATTGATATGCAGGTGAATTTGTCCTGGGCTCCATTTGCCTTGAGTGCATTTGCCTGCCATGTGAGCCCCCCATGCATAGTCTGATGCTTCTGTTGTCATGGTTTGGGCGGCAGGGGGTTGAGTGAAAGGGAGTCCCTTGTTGTGGTTGCAAGCCTCTGCCCATCAAAGGAACTCTGCCCTTAGGCAAGAAATGATAGGAATCACTGTTTCCAGGTCCTGAGAATGTTGACACCAGACACATTTTAAGTACCACTGACGTTTCCTCATATGCAGTCTTACATATAGAATTAGTAGAATGCATGAGGCCATGAACCCTAGGGCTTGCAGTATTTTTCTTGCAGATAGCTGGGTTTGGGTGGCCAGTAGTTTGAAGTAATTTGTCAAATAAACCCGTTTCTGGAGTGAGGAATGCCATCTGGGAAGTTGTGTTAAAGCTTGCTCCTAGGAATACAATCATTTGGCTGGGCACCAGATGTGATTTATTTTCGTTGATGGTATACCCCAAATAAGTTAGGAGTCTCTTTACAAATGTCAGGTGCTGAAGTAGCAATTCCTGACTGTCTGCCTGAATCAGTCAACCGTCCAAGTATGGGTAAACTCGAATATTCCTCTGCCTGCAGTATGCAATGGCTGGAGCCAGGCACTTTGTGAAAACCCTGGGCACAGTATATAAGCCAAAGGGAAGTGCAGAGAACTGATGGTGCATAGAGCCTGCCCTGAAATGTAGATATTTTCTGCAAGATTCCCTTAAAGGGATGTGCAGATAAGCTTCTTTTATGTCTAGGGTGACTAGCCAGGAGTCCTTGGCTAGTATAGGAAGCAGCTGCTGGAGTGTAAGCATTTTGAATATTGGTACCACAAGGAAGGAGCTGAGCACTGACAGATACAGAAGAGTTCTTTTTCTGGGCACCAGGAACAGTCTGGAGCAGAAATCCTGTCCCCTTTGCTCTGTTGGAACAGGCTGAATAGCCCTGACACTGAGAAGAGAAAGTACTTGCTTTTGGGCTTCTGCCCACTGGTTTGGAGGAAGGTCTGGTAATCCGCTTGGAGTTGGCAGTGAGTGGAAGTAGAATCTGTATCCCTGGAATACAATGTTTAATACCCATCGGCCCTGGGTAATATACTCCCAGCTTTTTGCATGCAGGGCGAGTTTTCCTCCTAGGGGTGCAAGTACTTGGGCATGGCTGGGAAGGATGAAGGACAAGTCAATGTGAACTTTTTCCATAAGGGGGTGGCTTACCACTCCCTGTTTTTGAGGAGGGAGGACTCCATTGTTTAGATCTGTGCATACCCTGAGACTGTAGTCTTTGTGGTCTGTTGCCCCTGGGTTTGGACTGAGAAGGTCTGGGAGGGACTGGAAAGGACCAGTTTTTTGAAGACCAATGCCTACTGAATCTAGGTGGCTGTACCTGTAAGAAATCTTTAACAGTTTGCATAGATTTAGCTTTTTCCTCCATCTTTTTAAGAACTTCTGCTTTTGAGCCAAACATTCTTGGTTTAATGGAGGATCTAGCAATTTTGCCTTGATATGGTCTGGCAAGACTTGTTCTTTCAGCCAAGCATGCCTTCTCAGAACAGACCCAGTGACAGCAGCCCTGCAAGATGCTTCTAAGGCATCAAAACCACACTGCAAAGTATGTTTACCAAGTTCGTTTGCCAAATGCATTAACTCGTGTAAGTCTTTATTTTCTGCACAATCAGGAATCAACAACAGTTTTTGTTTAATTAGTTCCATAATATGCTGCTGGTACTTCAACATGTGAAACTGGCAATTAAAAGCTCTGACGGCAAGAGTTGCAGAGGTATATACCTTCTTACCCATCTGTCTAAAGCCCTAGAATCCCTGTCTGAAGGGGTAGGGTTTTTGGCAGTAGTAGCCTTAACACCTTTAGGTCCCTGGGAAATGGTCTCTGGATCCACAGTGGGATTTTTAAAGAGAAACTTATGAGAGTCAGGTACTCTGTAGTACCTGTCAGGCTTTCTAGGAGCTGGTGGTAAAGTATCAGGGGTAAGGCTAGATTCCATGAAGACATCATTTACAATATCCAGGACAGGGGGGTATAAGCTAGAGGCCTATGCTGAGGCAAGTCTAAAAATTCACTGAGTCTCTTTTTGAACTGTGGGTAGTCCTGGCATTCCCAGCGGAAATGATTGCATAGGGTATGCAAGGTTTCACTGAAAGAAAAGTCCTCTGGGAGGGAGGCAGAAAGAACGGAATCCTCTGCATCTGAGTCATCATAGGTAGATAAGGGTATGTCCTGGTAATCAAGGGGGTCAGAGTCATTGGACTCATGGTCTGTAGAATCAGAAGGAAAATCAATTCTTTGTCTTTTAGAGGGAGAAGGCTGGCTTCCCCTAATTAAAGTAATAAGGTCTTCAGCCATTCTAAGCATTTGTTTCTGTGGCATGGGAGCTTGAGAATGCACTTTGGTCATCGGTTTCCTAGGCGTAGTGCGAACTCTGGGCCTGAGAAATTTGGTAGTTTTCGCCATTAACTAAGTAGTCGGTTTAATACCAACACTGTAAGGTCTGAATACAACCTCAGAAGCCGGTGCCTGCACAGTGGCTCCAGACCCATACAAGATAGAGACATCCACAGGTTCCATAGTCGAAGCATCTCATAGTTTCATAGTATAGTACTAGGCTATCTACCCTGGGGCATTTGTAAGAGTAACCATAGTGATGTGGCTTTTGCCACCCCATGAAATGGTACAAAAATGTACAGAATAAATCTAAAATATTGTGCCTCTGTCTAGTAGTGACACAATGAAGGTCCCGTTATATAATAGAATTAGTTTACTGTGCCCCTGTCTAGCAGTGACCCAGATGTGACCCTGGGGTAAATTTTCGATCTCCCATCCACTCATCAAGATTTCTCTTGAAGAGAGTCAGTGAGGGGCTCTGCCTAATACGAACTGGGATCCTGTTCCAAAGCATGGGAAGCCTTTAGGTTATGCATCTATCCCTCCAGCATGTCCTATTCATACTTGTGCCAAGGTTTAAGTCTTTAGCTCTCGTGGTCCTGATGGATTTGGATTTTTTGAGGTGGAGCATGTCCATCAAATCCTGATTCGACATGGCCTTGTACGTCAGGCAGAGATCACCCCTGAGCAGGCGGTATGCCACTGAATAGAGCTGAAGTTTCTTTAGTCTGGTGGAATAAGACATATGTTGGAGACCCTTGATCCTTTTGGTGAGGTACTTCTGTGGTCTCTCCAGCTGTTGCAAGTGCCGGGTGAGGTACATACCAAATGGGGCATTGTACTCAATCATGGGTCTGATGAGGGAGGAATATAGGGGTACAATGACATCCTTAGATCTGGATGTGAATCCCTTCATGATGAGGTGCGCAAGGTAGAATGTTTTTCTAACCACTTTGGCAACGTGGTTGTCAAATGAGAGGTCGCTGTCTACTTGGGTCCCTAGGTCTCTGATTACTTTTTCCGTACTCAGTGGGTTGCTGTCTATGTGATAATTTGTGGGTACTTTGTTTTTTCCAAAAGGGATGACTATACATTTTTTGGCATTTAGTTTAAGGCCGTGACTACGGCACCAGTTGTCCGCTTCAGTGAGGCCTTTTGTAGGATGTGTGTGTCAGCTGGTGTATCGACTATGGCCTAGTTTGCAGTCATCTGCGAACTTTGTCAGCCACAGCCCTCCCATGTTTGCTTTAACATCTGAGAAATAAATGCCGAACAAGAGGGGTCCCAGGACAGATCCCTGTGGGACACCACTTGTGACTGGCTTTGAGTCTGACATTGCTCCAGCGATTTTAACTTTATGGGTTCTGTCCTTTAGCCAGTTTGCAACCCATCTAGTGACATAGGGGTTTACCTTTAAGCTGTTCAGCTTATCTATGATACCTGAGTGGGGTATTGTGTCGAAGGCCTTAACCAAGTCCAGGTATGCTGTATGGACTGCTTTGCCCTCATCAACAGCTCTAGTGACTGTTTCGAAAAAGTCAACCAGGTTTAAAAGGCAGGATCTGCCCTTCACAAAGCCGAACTGGGTGGGGTCAAGTGTCAGTAGGTCCCTTATGTCTCTGTTTATGAGTTCCATAATGATTCTTTCCATAGCTTTGCAGACCAGGCTAGTTAAGCTTATGGGGCGGTAGTTTCCAGGGTCTGTAGAGGCACCCCCCTTGTGGAGTGGGACCACTGTTGCTGTACGCCAGTGTACAGGTACATAACCCGAAGTAAGGCTAAGGTTAAATAGCATTTTTATGTGTGGGTTTAGCTCCTTTTGGAGTTCACGTAACAAGCACCCCGGGATACCGTCAGATCCCATTGATGCTGTGTTTTTTGCTTTGTTTAGGGCGGTTCTCACTTGGACATCTGAGATGACAGGGAGATTACATTCAGCTGGGATAAGTATTTCTTCTTTTGGGGGTGAAGGAGGCGAGAAGTTTGCACTGAACCTGTCAGCCAGAATGTTAGCAATAGCTGTGGGTTCAGTGTATTTTTTGTTGTTGTGAACCAACTCTGAGCATATCTGAGGGTTTCCGCCCAGGTTTCTAACATAGCTGAAGAAGGCTTTGTGGTTATCTTTAGTGTCCTTAGCGATTTTTCTCTCAAAGTTTGCCTTGGATGTTTTTATGAGAGAACGTAGTTTTCTGCTAATGTTGATCAGAGACGTCTTCCCTTCATGGGATTTCGCTCTGACGTGCAGTAGCTTCCTTCTTTTGTTATACAATTTGTTTATGGCTGAGGTCCACCAGACAGGACGCTTACATTTGGTGGAGAGGGACTTGGATTTGTTTGGGATAGCATGATCCATGCATTCCTGGATATGTCCATAGAAAGCATTTGTGAAGGATTCGGCATTGCGGGATGTGGTATCCACTGGCACAGTGGGCTTAAAGGATACCATCTCCTTCTTAAGAAGAGTGAAGTCTGCTTTTGAGAAGTTTTTCATTGTGGTCTTTTGTGCTGGGGGTGGAGGTGGGATATGTATATCCAGGGTGATTAGTTTGTGGTCAGATCTCACTAGTGAGGGGTATACTTCCGGTGTGGAGCATTTTGTCCCCATGTTTGTGATGATCAGGTCCAGTATATTATCTCCTCTAGTGGGAGAGATGACTAGTTGTTCCAGTGCATTTGAATTTATGAATTCCAAGAACCTTTGGGCTAGGGTATTAGGGCTAGAATAATGTACCCAATCTATGTTTGGATAGTTGAAGTCTCCCAGTATGATGGTATTTTGTGATACATTCATATCCTCCAATGTCTTCAGGAAGGCTGAGTGGGGTTCTTGAGATTGGGAGGGTGGTCTGTAACATGCTACCAGTTGTATAGCAGTTTTGCCTATGGTTAGTTGCACCTGTATGGTCTCTGTTGCTTCATGTGTTGCTACTAACCTGTAGGTGTGGGTGTCCTTTATGAATATGGACACTCCCCCTCCCTTTGTGGTTCGGCCAGGGTTTTGGGGCCGAAAAGCATGATACGAGGTATAGCCTGGTAGCGCTGGGGTGCTCTCAGGAGCCTTGAACCAGGTTTCAGTTACTGCACAGACATCGATGTTCTCCATACTGAGGTGTGTATCAAGTGCCTGCATCTTGAGATTTAGACTTCTGGCGTTGAGCAGCATTACCCTTAGTTTTTTTCCAGTTTTGTTTTCTAAGGAGGTGGGTTTGTCTTTTGAGCCTTGCCTAAAAAAGGCATTATGGGGGAGGCAAGAGCCTTAGCCAATATCCGGAAGCCCAGTGGTGACAGGTGTAAGCCATCCCTTGTGAAGCAGCATGGTTTGTCCAACATATCATCCCAGGCAGACAGATATTGGATCCCCTTAGAATGACACCAGTACTCGAGCCAATTGTTAAAGCTGATCATCTTTGTCTTTGTATTGTGGTATCATTCTTGGTGAGGGCAAGATGCTGCTCAGGGTCAGGGTCATACCAGCCTGGGCTACATAATCGGAGAGCTCCTCTATGTCTCTTTTCATGTAGTCCAGGGAGGTACATCTCAGGTCATTCACACCAGCATGGACAATGACGGAGTCATATTTGTACTTGCTTTGGAGTGACCTGAGTGCGTATGTTATGTGGCGGATCCTAGCCCCCGATAGCTCACAGTCACCTTCTCCTTGTTCAGCCTGGTCAGTGGGACATCAGTGTGTCTGACTATGGAGTCACCTAATACTAGTGTATCAGGCAAGGTATTTGGCCTAGAGGGCTGCGATTGGTCGACACACTGATTTATTGAAGTATGTGTTGCATGTGTTTTGTTTTGAGGTGGTGGATTTTTGGATGTCTGCTTTGGGGGCCTCTGTTGTTTTGATAAGTTTTTTATTAGAGCCTCCAAGTATGTCTTTGCGTTTTTATGTGTTTGGTTTGCAGTTGTGGTAGGTCTATGTGGGACTGGGATTGTTGTGTGTGTGGTTGCCATCTCCTCCTGTCTGGTCATGCCAGCCCTGAGTTCAGAGAGTTCAGCCTCCAGTTTGGCTATATAGTTGCATCTCTCACATGTAATTGTGTTTGTTGGGAGGAGGAGAGGGTTGTCTGTGCACATGAGACAATTGTAGCATTGTCTCAAGATGCCCAGATTGACCAGCTGAACTGGAGACGACACCAGTAATCTACCACTCGACATGTTAGAACAGTATAAGGGAGTGGTATACCTTTAAGGGAAGTGGGTATTCACAGGGGTGGTAAGTAGATGTAGTGCTTTACTTAGTACGAGAGTGCTTACTTAGTAGAGAAGTATTGAGAACAAGTGCTAGGCTTATAATACAGTGAGTAGTCTGGTTATACTAAGAGTAGAGCTTCCTTAAGGGAAAATATGAAGAGCAGACTTGACGGAGCCAGAAAAAGTTTAACCTTGTTTAACCAGCGCTGCGCTATGCGCACGACCGCGCAAATCCATGCAAACGCGGATTTTAAACAGTGAACTACAAAAGAGCTAGGAATGGTCCCAAAAAACCAATTACTACAGCTTCTTGTGCTGAGGTCACTTCCCCCAAGGACAGGTAGGCTGCTCAAGGCTCCCCACTCCCACTGGTGAGCAAAGAAACTTCCTTCTATCCAAGTAAGGTAATGGGCAACACAGGAACTACACCACAGCCCAGAATACAGCAATGCCTGTAAACTGGTCTAAACTAGTCGAGGAAGGCGGGAAAACAAGTATTATTTTTTTGCTTTTTTGGTAGAAACACACAGAAAATGCAGAGACAGTGATAAATTAGTTACACAGGCTAGCACACTTTAGTGGGCAGCCTCCACAGTTAAATTAAACAAACAAGCAAACTTTCGATCAAATTCGACTAAATGTAACTTTAAGTGCAGATTTTAAAATAATGCTGCAATCAGTTAAAAAAACAGTTCAGGCTAGTTCAAAGTAAGCTACAGAAGCTATTTCCAGTGAAAAAAAAGCAAAGATACTTAAATCCAGAAGGTAGTCGCTTTTTTGAGTTCCTTGCTGCTAGGACCACTCTGTAAACCCACGTGGAGCTTGTCTGAGTAGTATAGCCAGAAAAAAAACGCCCAGAGGCGGATTTTAAACCGTGAACTACAAAAGAGCTAGGAATGGTCCCAAACAACCAATTACTACAGCTTCTTGTGCTGAGGTCACTTCCCCCAAGGACAGGTAGGCTGCTCGAGGCATACCAGACTCCAAATGGGTCTCAGTAGAAGCCTGCGACTCTGTGGAAGCGGGTAACAGGGGCTGCGAAAGCACCTCACTGAGTACCGGCAGAGTGGCGACTAGCTTAACGGAAGCGTTGACGGCAGTTTTGGACCTATGTGGTCTGTCAGTCTTTATCCTTGTGTTTTTCAGAAGATCGGTAGTCGGATGGCTTATCGAAGCCATTTCAGAATACGAGAGCAAAAGAATTTAGCGACAAAAAAAAGCCCGACGACGAACAGTTTGGGCACTGAACAAGGCACAAAACCGACTAGGGACGTCGTGGTCTGGGCCTAAAAAGGTGACGCAGTAAGAATGAAAATCTCTGTGAGGTATTTGCTTTTCACAGGCAAGACAATTGTTAACTTTTTCTGACATCGGTTTGAGCAAGAAAAAAGGATCCCCAATGGGGTACTTAGCTTTACAAGACTTCAGGTTTGAAACGTGAAAAACAAAAATTTCAGGAAGCAGCCGACTGGCACTTGCGATCTGCTTCTGCTTTGGGCTGATGTAATTGTGTTGGCTTCATGTTTTATACCCCTGACTACCTCACGTCATGGAAGAGGCGACAGCATCAGACGCAGAAATACCAAGACTCTGGCATTTGGGCCGACTGAGGGCTACCTGCAGGCAGATAACCCAAGTGTGATGACTGCAACAGTGAAACATGAACATCTTCAGGTTGTTCCTGTGAGGGAACTTCCCGGGGCAGAGAGGCAACAGGCTGTCCCTGAGGGGGCAGCATGACAGAATCTGGACCAGACAAAGAGGTAGCCAGGAGAGACTCTGAGGATGAAAGCATCAAGGGTGTCGATGGAATACAGAGGATGCTCTCCACCACGTTGAAGGCAGAAGGAGAATTTGAACCCCCTGAAACTGGAACCATGATTGGGTCCATAATCCTCTGAGTCAACGGGGAGCTGGAGCTGTACCTCCAGGCGCTGAGACTCTGAATGGATGGCCTGACTCCAAAAAACTTGGAGCCGATACCATCCCTTCAGATCTAGCGCCAAAGCTACACCTCTGAGCTTGTCGGAGGTTTCCCGCTCAGGACAATGGTCAGCGAAGTACCAGGTACCATCGGCTCCAACCTCTTGATGCCGAGAGTCGGACCCAAGCACTCCTAAGCTGGGGGTCAGATCAGAGGAGGAGTAACTGGCAAAAAGACGGACTGCATGCCCTCAGCTCCGGAGGGGGAGAGGCAGGCAAGACTCCCATCTGAATCAGAGTGTGGATAAATCTCTGCATCATCCTGTCCACCTTGGCTTCAGAGAGTGCGGATGGACCGGGTGGAGGAGATCACAAACACCAGCCTGGAGAGGCTGACCCAGGGAAACAGCCAGGAGAAAGTACAGTTGTATACACTTACCATAAATGTAGATGTTAGAGTGTATTCAGTGTTGCAGTCATTACATTTGGGTTATCTGCTTGCAGTAGCCCTCAGTCGGCCTATTTAACAAAGTCTTGGGTCCTATGTCGGTTGATGTCTCTTCTTCCATGATGTCAGGTCGTCAGGGGTATAAAACATGCAGCCGACGTCATTACATCAGTTTTTCTTGCCCCAGATGTCAGGTGCCCCCGCCCCCAATGGGAAGCAATTAAATCTATAAATATACAAGGTTATACCTCAAACATAAAAGCAAATACACCAAAAAGCTTTTAAGCATTGAAAAGGAGAGAAGAGGTATAGCCAAAAGAAGTCAGGGGGCTGGAGGGAGTGTAACCAGGACAGCAACAGTGAATACTCTCGAACATTTGCATTTATCGTAAGTGTACACAACTGTACTATGTTCTTCGTGTTTCACTGTTGCAGTCATTACATTTGGGTAGATTCCCAAAGCTAAGGATAGGAGGAGGAATTCAGATAGCATTAAGACCAGCTATAAGGCCCTGCAAAACTGCAGTGGCAAAGCCAGCTCTGGATTTAGAGAAAAATGGCAAATGGTAATGCTTGGTAAAAGTATGTACAGAAATCTAGGTAGCAGCTTCTAGGATGTCCCTGGTAGGGACGCCTCTGAGAATGGCTGCAGAGGTAGATGCAGCCCTGGTTGAGTGGGGTCTGATCCCCAGTGGGATAGGTTTTCCATGGTGCTTATAGCAGAAATGAATGCAATGGCCTATCCATTTGGAGATGGTTCGCTTTGAAACAGCCTTCCCCTCTGTCCCTGCAGCAAATGCCACCAGCAGTTGTTGAGATTTCCTTTGAGGTTTAGACCTGTCCAAGTAGAATCTAAGTTGTCTGTGCACATCTAAGGAGTGCAGTATCCGTTCCCCTTTGTTCTGTGGATTAGGAAAGAAGGTAGGCAAATGAATGGACTGATTAAAGGCCACACTGGATACCACCTTTGGCATGAAAGAGGGATTGGTCTTGAGAGACACCCTGTCTGCATGAAAGATGATGAAAGGCTCCACTGCCATAAGGGCCTGTAATTCAGAAACCCTTCTTGCTGAAGTGATGGCTAAAAGGCAAGCCGTTTTCCAAGAAAGGAATTTTAAATCTGCAGTAGCAGCTGGCTTGAAAAGAGGAAAGGTAAGTTTCTCCAATACACAGTTAAGGTCCCAGGCTGGAGTTGGAGCTCTCCTGGGTGGTCTTAAATTTTTGGCTCCTCTGAGGGACTGTTTGAGCAGTGGAAGAGAGAAGAGGGGAGGTTCTGTGTTATAATGAGCTGAAATGGCTGAGGTGTGAATTTTTACTGAGGAAAAAGACAGGCCCTTGTGAAGTATCTCAGTTAAGTATTGTAAAATCTGAGGTAAATTGGGCACTGCTGTTCTCATCCCTTGAGACTTGTTCCAGGCACAGAATCTTTTCCATTTTTCAGCATAAGATTTTCTAGTACTAGGCCTCCTTGCCTCTAAAATGACATCCATCACTGGTTTACTGAGGGATGGTAAAGGAGAATTTAGGTAATTAGCCAGGCTGCTAGGTTCAGTGTTTGAAGCTGAGGGTACAGAATCTGGTTCTCCTGCTGAGACATCAGGGAAGGAGTCTGAGGCAAGTGCCATGGGGTCAACAGTGACACACTGCGCAGGTGGGGGTACCAGAGTTGGTGTGGCCAGGTTGGTGCAATCAAAATCATCCTTGGTTTGCCTTGTTTGATCTTTAGTAGTACTTTGGAGAGCAGAGGCAGAGGAGGAAAGGCATAAACTGATAGGTTTTTCCAGCTGAAGGACACAGCATCCACTTTCCAAGCTTGTCTATGGGGAGTCCTTGTGCAAAATTTTTCCAATTGATGGTTCGGGGGGGGGGGGGGGGCAAACAGGTCTATATCGGAGCTCTGCCATTTGCTTGTCAACATGTTGAAAATCCTTGGTTCCAGTTTCCACTCGTGTGGGTCCATGAGGTTTCTGCTTAGTCCATCTGCCAGTGTATTTAGTTTTCCTGGCAGGAATTGAGCTTGTAAATGTACTTGGTAGCTCAAGGCTGTGGTTCCACAATGCCATGGCTAGTCTGCAGAGGGGGGGGGGGAGATAAGAATGTGTACCCCCTGCTTGTTTATGTACCACAAAACAGTGGTGTTGTCCGTCTTTACCATTAATTGTCCTGGAAGAATGTGGTCCTTGAAGGCTGTCAGAGCATTCTATAACAGCTAACATTTCTTCATGATTGATGTGAAGGTGCATTTGAATTGGGTTCAATTTGCCTGAATGCACTTCCCTGCCAGGTGCGCCCCCCCCCATGCATAGTCTGATGAGTCTGTTATTAGGGTTTGGGTGGCAGGGGGTAGTGAATGGTAGTCCCTTGTTTTGGTGGCAGGCCTCTGCCCACCAAAGGAACTCTAGGCGTAGACAAGGGATGATAGCAATCATTGCTTAGCAATCATTGCTTCTAGATCCTGAGAATGTTGACACCATAGGCCTTTTAGATACCATTGTAGTTTCCTCATATGCAGTGTTGCATATGGAATTAGAAGAATGCAGGAGGCCATGAACCCCAAAGCTTGTAGTATTTACCTTGCAGATAGCAGGATTTTTGTAGCCACTTGTTTGAAGTAGGTTATTAAGTGAATTTGTTTCTCTGGCATGAGGAAAGCCATCTGGTAAGTTGTATTCAAGCTTGCTCCCAGGAATAAATTTGTTGACAGGGTACCAGGTGCGATTTATTTTCGTTAATAGTGTTACCCCAGAAAAGCTAGCACCCTCTACAAAAGCCAGATGATTCAAAAGTATGTCCTGGTTTTCTGCCTGAATTAGACAATCGTCCAGGTATTGGTATTTTTGAATATTTCTTTGCCTGCAAAATGCAATAACTGGAGCTAGGCACTTTGTGAATACCCTGGGCGCAACAGATAAGCCAAAGGGCAGTGCAGAGAACTGATAGTGCGTGTAGCCTGCTTTGAAGCATAGGTATCTTCTGCAAGATTCCCTGATTGGGATGTGCAGGTATGCTTCCTTTAAATTTAGTGTTGCCAACTAGACATCTTTGCTTAGCATAGGAAGCAACTGGTGAAGAGTCAGCATCTTGAAATTTGGAATTACCAAAAAGATGTTTAGAGTAGGCAGGTCCAGGATAGGACGCCATGAATTGTCTTTTCTGGGTACCAGGAAAAATCTTGAGTAGAAACCTTGTCCCTTTTTCTCTTCTGGTACCAAATGAATAGCCCCTATGCTTAAGAGAGAGAGTGCTTGCTTTTGGGCCGCTGCCCACTGCTTTGGAGGTAGATCCGGCCAACCGCTTGGAGTTGGTAACGTGTGGAAGTGAAATCTGCATAATTGGGACACTATATTTAAAACCCATTTGTCCTGGGTAATGAGTCCCCAGTTCTTTGCATGAAGTGCAATCTTTCCCCCCAAAGGGGCAGTCAGTTGAGAAGAGCTTGGAAGTTTTAAAAATAAGTCATTGAGACAGTTTACCATAGAGGGGGAGTTTTATTACTCCCAAATTTGGAAGTGGAGGACCCCCCCCACTGCTTAGTTCTGGCTTAGCTGGGATTGAAGCCTGGACACTCTGCTGGATCTGGGTTTGGACTGAGAAGGTCTGGAAGAGGCAGGAAAGGACCGATTCTTAGAAGGCCAATGCCTACTAAATCTTGGAGGTTGTACTTGTAAAAAGTCTTTAACAGTTTGCATAGATTTATCTTTTTCCTCCATCTTTTTAAAAACTTCTTCTGCCTTGTTGCCAAACAGATGGTCCTGATTTAAGGGAGCATCCAGTAAATTCGCTTTAACATGATCTGGCAAGGATTGCTCCTTAAGCCAAGCATGCCTTCTAAGGACAGACCCAGTTACCGCAGCCCTGCAAGATGCCTCTAGTGAATCAAAACCACATTGCAATGTATGTTTACCAACTTGTTCAGCAGAATGCAGAAAATCCTGTAAATCCTTATTTTCAGCACAATCAGGAATCAACATAATTTTTTGTTTAAGAAATCCAATAATATGCAGCTGATACGTTAATATACGAAACTGGCAATTCAAGGCCCTAATGGCCAAAGTTGCAGAAGTGTATACCTTCTTACCCTATCTATCCAGCACCCTGGAGTCTCTATCAGAGGGGGTAGGATTTTTGGAAGTAGTAGCTTTAATGCCCTTGGGTCCCTGGGAAACCGTTTCAGGATCTGCAGTAGGATTTTTGAAAAGGAACTTGTGAGAGTCAGGAACCCTGTAATATCTATCAGGTTTTCTGGAAGCAGGAGGTAAAGAGTCAGGGGCCATGCTAGATTCCGAAAAGGCATCATCAACAATGCCCAGTACAGGAGGTATAGCTAAAGGCGTGTGCTGGGGCAGGAGTAAGAAATCCCTAAGCCTCTTTTTTTGGAATCAGAGACTTTCCCAAAAGCTCCCTGAGAGTATGCAAGGTTTCACCAAAAGAGAAATCCTCTGGGGAGGAAGCAGAGGGAATAGAGTCCTCAGCATCAGAATCCTCATAGGTAGATAAGGGTAAATCCTGGTCATCAGAAGAAACAGAAATTTCAGAATCCTGGTCAGAAGTATCATAAGCAAACTCAGTCCAAGGTCTCTTAGAGGGGGAAGGTTGGCTTCCCCTGATTAAAGTAATAAGGTCTTCAGTTATTCTTATCATTTGTTTTTTAGGCATAGAGGCCTGACCATGGGGTCTTGGCGTCAGTTTTCTAGGCATGGTTTGAGTTTTAGGCCTTGAAGTAGAAGATGGCGTTGGTTTAATATGCAAGTCAGTAGGCCTGAATACACCCTCAGAAGCCAGTGCCTGCACAGCGGCTCCAGACCCATCAAAGGTAGAGACATCCACAGGTTCCACAGGTGAAGCATCTTGGGTCTCAGTAGAGGCCTGCGAATCTGAAGTAGCGGGTATCAGGGGCTGCGAAAGCACCTCACTGTGTACCGGCGAACTGGGCGGCCTGTCTCTGTCTTTATCTTTGCGTTTTTTTTTTTCGGAATGTCGGTAGACGGATGGCTTACCGAAGACATATCAGGATAATTGAACTGAGCACCAAAAAATTTAGAAGCGCAAACATACCGACGACGGACAGTTCGTGGTTTAAATAAGGCACAAAACCAACAGCGAGGTACATCGTGGTCATGGCCTAGACAAAGAATACAGTGCGAATGAAAATCTTTATGAGGTATTAGCTTTCCACAAGAAATGCAATTATTTACTTTTACTGACATCGGTTTAGAGCAAGAAAAAGTTTCCCCAATGGGGTACTTAGCTTTCAGTTGAAGACTTTAATTCTGGAACTCGGAA